>NW_028125515.1:0-234948 GCF_965194825.1 Balaenoptera physalus | reverse complement strand
GGCTGTGTTGGATATTCGTTTGTGCGCGAGGGATTTCTGTAGTTGCGGCGAGCGGGGGCCACTCTTCATCGCGGTGCGTGGGTCTCTCACTATCGCGGCCTCTCTTGTTGCGGAGCACAGGCTCCATGCGCGCAGGCTCAGTGGTTGTGGCTCACGGGCCCAGTTGCTCCGCGGCATGTGGGATCTTCCCAGACCGGGGCTCGAACCCGTGTGCCCTGCATTGGCAGGCAGACTCTCAACCACTGCACCACCAGGGAAGCCCCAAGCCTGTGACTTTTTGATTCTCATTTTCTCAGGTGATAGGCCCAGCAGTGGGTGTGATTGATTGACTGGTAGCACCGTGTTACCCTTTTCAAAGCACCTTCTTTGTGTTTTCATTAGTGGCTCTTACCACGTCTCCCTTAGAATTGAGGGTACGCATTTCTCCACAATCGCTTCAGCATTTATTGTTTGCAGCATTTATGCTAATGGCCCTTCTGGCTGGTGTGAGCTGATAGGTTTTTGTACTTTGGGTTTGCATGTCTTTGAAAATTCATAAAACTCATCATTTTTCTCCACCGTTTTCTTTTCTGCTAAAAAAAGGAAACAGTTGGGAGTACAATATAACTCTTGAAATTGTCTTCTTGGTAGCTTGCCCTCTGTTAAATTTTTTGGTCGATTTTGCAGCCCAGAATTTTTTTAGAGAGCAGGTCTCATTTCCCGAACTGCAAGTGTGGTGCATATTTAGTGACCTTTAGCAATGGGTTAAAAGCTGCTGTTGTGGGAAGTGGCCTCAAGCAGGCAGCATTCCTTCATTCCCAAATCTGGGTACTAGGGCAGCAGAGCCTTTCTGGAAGTCGTGTTCCTAGGTTGAAAATTATATTGGAATGTGCATGGGGAAACCCCCATAAGTTTATGTCTCATTATTTCTTCTTGGTTTTAAAAATTTTTTAATTGGAGTAAAGCTTAGAATATTGTTTGTCCGAGGTGTACACAATCTGGTTCATTTGTACATTATATATGTCTATTCAAGTACAGATCCCCTTCCCATGTAAAATGTTACAGAGGGTTCCGCACACCTCCCTTCTATATGGTAGGTCTTTTTGAGATATGTATATAATATGTGTTTGTATACATATAGTAACACTAACCTTAATTTATCCACTCCCCCCACCTTTCCTTTTAGATGAGCATAGTTTGTTTTCTAAATCTGTGAGTGTCTTTCTCTGTGGAAATATGTTCATTTGTGTCAGTTATTAGATAACGCCTATAAGTGATATCATAGAATATAGGTCTTTTGCTTTCGGACTTACCTCATGTTTCGTGATTATCTCCAGACTCATTTGTGGTGCCTCAAAGAACAATGGTTCATTGTTTTCCATGGCTAATATTCCATTGTGTACATGGACCACTTCTTCTTTATCTATTCACCTGTTGTTGGACATTTTGATTCCTTCACTGTCTTGGCTATTGTGAATAAGGCTGCACTGAAGCTTTTGCGGCCTGTGTCTTCTCGATTCTTGTCTTCTCCGGTGAGAGGTCCAATGGTGCGCCTGCTGGATTGAATGGTACCTCCATTTTTACTTTTAAACACAGCTCCTTTCTGTTCTCATTATTGGCCGTTACCCCTTTACGTCTCACCAGCAGGTAGAGGGTACACAGTTCTCTAAAACCCCGTCAGCATTTATTGTTTGTAGACTTTTTGCTGATGGTCAGTCGACTGGTGTAAGTTGAAACTTTTTGTAGATTAGATTTCATGGTTCTAACACTCCCTGAGGTTGAGCTTTTATCCATTTTCCATTTTTTTTAAAGAGCGTGAGTAAAACGTAACTATTCATACTATCTTCTTGAAACATTTGCCTGTTTTGAATTTTTTTGTCCATTCCCTCCTTCAGCACTATTTTTTAGGGCAGGTGTCCTTTACAGCCCTGAGTCCTTGTGAATGTTAAGTGACCATTAGCTGTGAGTTTAAATCTGCTCTTGCAGGAAACGGGCACAAGGTGACATCATTTCTCCTTTACCATATTTGGTAAATGGGGAAACAGATCCTTAATGGAAGTGGTGTTCTATGTTGTAAATTAAAATGGAATGTGCCAGGAAAAAGCCCTTTATGTTCATGTCTCATTACTTCCTGTTCATATTTATAATTTACTTTTTATTTTTTATCCAAGCAAATTTGAGTACAATGGTTTGTTTGTTCTAGGTGTGCAAATGTGTTTCTTTCACACATATACGTGTATCTGTTATTCCTCGCATCCTTTTCCCATGTAGGTTATGACACAATGTTGAGTAGTCTTCTCCTAGTCTTCCATACGTCTTTGCTGATTATATATTTCACATGGTTTGTATATCTCTGTTAACCCCAAAATTGTAATGTATCCAATCCTAATCCCTTTCTATTTGGTGAACCATAAGTTTTTAATGAATCTGTGATTGCCTTTCTCTGTGGAAATATCTTCATTGGTATCAATTTTTAAGTAACTCCTAAAAGTGATATGATAGGATATGTGTCTTTTGCTTTCTCACTTACTACAGGTGGCATGATTACGTATAGACCCATCTATGGTGCTGCAAATGGCATTGTTTCATTTTTTTCACTAGCGAATATTCCATCTGTACATGGAGGAGTTCTTCTTTGTCCACCCATCTGTTGGTGGACTATTTGCTTACTTCCATATCTTGGCTATTGTAATACTGTGCCATGCAGATTTGCCTGCCTGTGTCTTTCCAATTTTCTCTTCTTATATTATAGGTCGAGGAGTGGGCCTCCTGGATCATATGGTAGCTCAATGTTTACCTTTTAAAGGCACCTCCATTCTGTTCTTATTCGTGGCCCTTTCCAAGTTATGTCCCACTTGAAGATGAAGGTATTCAATTCTCCAAAACACCTTCAGCATTTATTGTTTGTAGTTTTCTTGCTGATGGTTATTCTGACAAGTGTGAGCTGATACCTCTTGGTGGTTGAATTCACATGTGCCTCATAATCCGTTGAAACTGAGCTTTAAGGCATGTCCTTTTTATTTTTCAAGCTGTGATTACCCCTTAGTTCTTCAAAGTGTTCTCTTAAAGTATGTGTCACATTTTGAAATGTTTTGGCCATTACCTCTCTCAAGACATTTTGAGGGCAGGTTTCATTTACAGTCCTGCATTACTTCTCCTATGAAATGACCATTAGCACAGGCTTTAAACCTGCTTTTGCAGGTAACTGCCAGAGGGTGGCAGGCTTTCTATGTTCCCCACCCTGGTAACTAGGGAAAAGCCCTTGCGGCCTGTGGTGTTTCTCGGTTATAAATTAGAGTGGAGTGTGCCCGGACAAACGCACACAAGCTGATGTCTCTTTACTTTTGTTGGATTTTTAAATTAAATTTTTATTTTTTATTGGAGTAATTTTCCACTGTGTACGTGGACCACTTCTACATTGTGCATTCCTCGGTTGATGGACATTTTCTTTGCTTCCAAGTGTTGGCTATGGTAAATATTGTTGGAGTGCAGCATTGCCATCCTGTGGCTTTTTGATTCTCATTTTCTCACGTGATAGGCCCAGCAGTGGGTGTGATTGATTGACTGGTAGCACCGTGTTACCCTTTTCAAAGCACCTTCTTTGTGTTTTCATTAGTGGCTCTTACCACGTCCCTCTTATCATCGAGGGTACGCATTTCTCCACAATCGCTTCAGCATTTATTGTTTGCAGCATTTATGCTAATGGCCCTTCTGGCTGGTTTGAGCTGATAGGTTTTTGTACTTTGGGTTTGCATGTCTTTGAAAATTCATAAAACTCATCCTTTTTCTCCGCCGTTTTCTTTTCTGTTACAAAAAATGAAACAATTGGGAGTACAATATAACTCTTGAAATTGTCTTCTTGGAAGCTTGCCCTCTGTTTAATTCTTGGTCGATTTTCCACCCCAGAATTTTTTTAGAGAGCAGGTGTCATTTACCGAACTGCAAGTGTGGTGCATATTTAGTGACCTTTAGCAATGGGTTTAAAGCTGCTGTTGTGGGAAGTAGCCTCAAGCAGGCAGCATTTCTCCATTCCCAAACCTGGGTACTAGGGCAGCAGAGCCTTTTTGGAAGTCGTGTTCCTAGGTTGTAAATTACATTGGAATGTGCATGGAGAAACCCCCATAAGTTTATGTCTCATTATTTCTTCTTGGTTTTAATTTTTTTTTTTTATTGGGGTAAAGCTTAGAATATTGTTCGTCCTAGGTGTACACAATCTGGTTCATTTGTACATTATATATGTCTATTCAAGTACAGACCCTCTTCCCATGTAAAATGTTACAGAGGGTTCCGCACACCTCCCTTGCTATATGGTCGGTCTTTTTGAGATATGTATATAATATGTGTTTGTATACATATAGTAACACTAATCTTAATTTATCCATTCCCCACACCTTTCCTTTTAGATGAGCATAGTTTGTTTTCTAAGTCAGTGAGTGTCTTTCTCTGTGGAAATATGTTCTTTTGTGTCAGTTATTAGATAACGCCTATAAGTGATATCATAGAATATAGGTCTTTTGCTTTCCGACTTACCTCATGTTTCGTGATTATCTCCAGAATCATTTGTGGTGCCTCAGAGAGCAATGGTTCATTGTTTTCCATGGCTAATATTCCATTGTATACATGGACCACTTCGTCTTTATCCATTTATCTGTTGTTGGACATTTTGATTCCTTCACTGTCTTGGCTATTGTGAATTAGGCTGCACTGCAGGTTTTGCATCCTGTGTCTTCTCGATTCTTGTCTTCTCCGGTGAGAGGTCCAATGGTGCGCCTGCTGGATTGAATGGTACCTCCATTTTTACTTTTAAACACAGCTCATTTCTGTTCTCATTATTGGCCGTTACCCCTTTACGTCTCACCAGAAGGTAGAGGGTACACATTTCTCTAATACCCCTTCAGTATTTATTGTTTGTAGACTTTTTGCTGATGTTCAGTCGAATGGTGTAAATTGAAACGTTTTGTAGATTAGATTGCATGGGTCTAACACTCCGTGAGGTTGAGCTTTTATCCATTTTCCTTTTTTTTAAAAGAGCGTGAGTTAAACGTTAATATTCACACTCTCTTCTTGAAACATTTGCCTGTTTTGAATTTTTTGTCCATTCCCTACTTCAGCACAATTTTTTAGGGCAGGTGTCCTTTACAGCCCTGAGTCCTTGAGAATGTTAACTGACCATTAGCTATGAGTTTAAAGCTGCTCTTGCAGGAAACGGCCAAAAGGTGGCATCATTTCTCCTTTACCAAATTTGGTAACTGGGGAAACAGAGCCTTAATGGAAGTGGTGTTCTAGGTTGTAATTTAGAATGGAATGTGCCAGGAAAATGCACTTTATGTTTATGTCTTATTACTTCTTGTTCTTATTTATAATTTACTTTTTATTTTTTATCCAAGCAAATTTGATTACAATGGTTTGTTTGTTCTAGGTGTGCAAATGTGGTTGTTTCACACATATACGTGTATCTATTCTTCCTCGCATCCTTTTCCCATGTAGGTTATGACACAATGTTGAGTAGTCTTCTCCTGGTCTTCCGTACGTCTTTGGTGATTATATATTTCACATGGTTTGTATATCTCTGTTAACCCCAATATGGTAAATTATCCAGTCCTCATCCCTTTCTATTTGGTGAACCATACGTATTTTAATGAATCTGTGATTGCCTTTCTCTGTGGAAATATCTTCATTGGTATCAATTTTTATGTAACTCCTAAAAGTGATATGATAGTATATGTGTCTTTTACTTTCTCACTTACTACAAGTGGTGTAGTTACGTCTAGACTCATCTATGGTGCTGCAAATGGCATTGTTTCATTTTTTTCACTAGCGAATATTCCATCTATACATGGGGGAGTTCTTCTTTGTCCACCCATCTGCTGGTGGACTTTTTGGTTACCTCCATATCTTGGCTATTGTAATACTGTGCAATGCAGATTTGCCTGCCTGTGTCTTTCCAATTCTCTCTTCTTAGATTATAGGTCGAGGAGTGGGCCTGCTGGATCATATGGTAGCTCAATGTTTACCTTTTTAAGGCCCCTCCATTCTGTTCTCATCGTGGCCCTTTCCAAGTTACGTCCCCCTTGAAGTTGAGGGTATGCATTTCTCCACAACAGCTTCAGCATTTATTGTTTGTAGTTTTCTTGCTGATGGTTTTTCTGACTAGTGTGAGCTGACAACTCTTTTTGGTTGAATTCACATGTGCCTCATAATCCGTTGAAATTGAGCTTTAAGGCATATCCTTTTTATTTTTCAAGCTGTGATTACCCCTTAGTTCTTCAAAGTGTTCTCTTAAAGTATGTGTCACATTTTGAAATGTTTTGGCCATTACCTCCCTCAAGACATTTTGAGGGCAGGTTTCATTTACGGTCCTGCATTACTTCTTCCTATGAAATGATCATTAGCACAGGCCTTAAAGCTGCTTTTGCAGGTAACTGCCAGAGGGTGGCAGCCTTTCTATGTTCCCCTCCCTGGTAACTAGGGAAAAGCCCTTGCGGCCTGTGGTGTTTCTCGGTTATAAATTAGAGTGGAGTGTGCCCGGACAAACCCACACAAGCTGATGTCTCTTTACTTTTGTTGGATTTTTAAATTTAATTTTTATTTTTTATTGGAGTAATCTTCCACTGTGTACGTGGACCACTTCTACTTTGTGCATTCCTCGGTTGATGGACATTTTCATTGCTTCCAAGTGTTGGGTATGATAAATATTGTTGGAGTGCAGGATTTCCAGCCTGTGACTTTTTTTTTTAATATTTATTTATTTATTTATTTATTTATTTATTTATTTATTTATTTATTTTTGGCTGTGTTGGATATTCGTTTGTGCGCGAGGGATTTCTGTAGTTGCGGCGAGCGGGGGCCACTCTTCATCGCGGTGCGTGGGTCTCTCACTATCGCGGCCTCTCTTGTTGCGGAGCACAGGCTCCATGCGCGCAGGCTCAGTGGTTGTGGCTCACGGGCCCAGTTGCTCCGCGGCATGTGGGATCTTCCCAGACCGGGGCTCGAACCCGTGTGCCCTGCATTGGCAGGCAGACTCTCAACCACTGCACCACCAGGGAAGCCCCAAGCCTGTGACTTTTTGATTCTCATTTTCTCAGGTGATAGGCCCAGCAGTGGGTGTGATTGATTGACTGGTAGCACCGTGTTACCCTTTTCAAAGCACCTTCTTTGTGTTTTCATTAGTGGCTCTTACCACGTCTCCCTTAGAATTGAGGGTACGCATTTCTCCACAATCGCTTCAGCATTTATTGTTTGCAGCATTTATGCTAATGGCCCTTCTGGCTGGTGTGAGCTGATAGGTTTTTGTACTTTGGGTTTGCATGTCTTTGAAAATTCATAAAACTCATCATTTTTCTCCACCGTTTTCTTTTCTGCTAAAAAAAGGAAACAGTTGGGAGTACAATATAACTCTTGAAATTGTCTTCTTGGTAGCTTGCCCTCTGTTAAATTTTTTGGTCGATTTTGCAGCCCAGAATTTTTTTAGAGAGCAGGTCTCATTTCCCGAACTGCAAGTGTGGTGCATATTTAGTGACCTTTAGCAATGGGTTAAAAGCTGCTGTTGTGGGAAGTGGCCTCAAGCAGGCAGCATTCCTTCATTCCCAAATCTGGGTACTAGGGCAGCAGAGCCTTTCTGGAAGTCGTGTTCCTAGGTTGAAAATTATATTGGAATGTGCATGGGGAAACCCCCATAAGTTTATGTCTCATTATTTCTTCTTGCTTTTAAAAATTTTTTTAATTGGAGTAAAGCTTAGAATATTGTTTGTCCGAGGTGTACACAATCTGGTTCATTTGTACATTATATATGTCTATTCAAGTACAGATCCCCTTCCCATGTAAAATGTTACAGAGGGTTCCGCACACCTCCCTTCTATATGGTAGGTCTTTTTGAGATATGTATATAATATGTGTTTGTATACATATAGTAACACTAACCTTAATTTATCCACTCCCCCCACCTTTCCTTTTAGATGAGCATAGTTTGTTTTCTAAATCTGTGAGTGTCTTTCTCTGTGGAAATATGTTCATTTGTGTCAGTTATTAGATAACGCCTATAAGTGATATCATAGAATATAGGTCTTTTGCTTTCGGACTTACCTCATGTTTCGTGATTATCTCCAGACTCATTTGTGGTGCCTCAAAGAACAATGGTTCATTGTTTTCCATGGCTAATATTCCATTGTGTACATGGACCACTTCTTCTTTATCTATTCACCTGTTGTTGGACATTTTGATTCCTTCACTGTCTTGGCTATTGTGAATAAGGCTGCACTGAAGCTTTTGCGGCCTGTGTCTTCTCGATTCTTGTCTTCTCCGGTGAGAGGTCCAATGGTGCGCCTGCTGGATTGAATGGTACCTCCATTTTTACTTTTAAACACAGCTCCTTTCTGTTCTCATTATTGGCCGTTACCCCTTTACGTCTCACCAGCAGGTAGAGGGTACACAGTTCTCTAAAACCCCGTCAGCATTTATTGTTTGTAGACTTTTTGCTGATGGTCAGTCGACTGGTGTAAGTTGAAACTTTTTGTAGATTAGATTTCATGGTTCTAACACTCCCTGAGGTTGAGCTTTTATCCATTTTCCATTTTTTTTAAAGAGCGTGAGTAAAACGTAACTATTCATACTATCTTCTTGAAACATTTGCCTGTTTTGAATTTTTTTGTCCATTCCCTCCTTCAGCACTATTTTTTAGGGCAGGTGTCCTTTACAGCCCTGAGTCCTTGTGAATGTTAAGTGACCATTAGCTGTGAGTTTAAATCTGCTCTTGCAGGAAACGGGCACAAGGTGACATCATTTCTCCTTTACCATATTTGGTAAATGGGGAAACAGATCCTTAATGGAAGTGGTGTTCTATGTTGTAAATTAAAATGGAATGTGCCAGGAAAAAGCCCTTTATGTTCATGTCTCATTACTTCCTGTTCATATTTATAATTTACTTTTTATTTTTTATCCAAGCAAATTTGAGTACAATGGTTTGTTTGTTCTAGGTGTGCAAATGTGTTTCTTTCACACATATACGTGTATCTGTTATTCCTCGCATCCTTTTCCCATGTAGGTTATGACACAATGTTGAGTAGTCTTCTCCTAGTCTTCCATACGTCTTTGCTGATTATATATTTCACATGGTTTGTATATCTCTGTTAACCCCAAAATTGTAATGTATCCAATCCTAATCCCTTTCTATTTGGTGAACCATAAGTTTTTAATGAATCTGTGATTGCCTTTCTCTGTGGAAATATCTTCATTGGTATCAATTTTTAAGTAACTCCTAAAAGTGATATGATAGGATATGTGTCTTTTGCTTTCTCACTTACTACAGGTGGCATGATTACGTATAGACCCATCTATGGTGCTGCAAATGGCATTGTTTCATTTTTTTCACTAGCGAATATTCCATCTGTACATGGAGGAGTTCTTCTTTGTCCACCCATCTGTTGGTGGACTATTTGCTTACTTCCATATCTTGGCTATTGTAATACTGTGCCATGCAGATTTGCCTGCCTGTGTCTTTCCAATTTTCTCTTCTTATATTATAGGTCGAGGAGTGGGCCTCCTGGATCATATGGTAGCTCAATGTTTACCTTTTAAAGGCACCTCCATTCTGTTCTTATTCGTGGCCCTTTCCAAGTTATGTCCCACTTGAAGATGAAGGTATTCAATTCTCCAAAACACCTTCAGCATTTATTGTTTGTAGTTTTCTTGCTGATGGTTATTCTGACAAGTGTGAGCTGATACCTCTTGGTGGTTGAATTCACATGTGCCTCATAATCCGTTGAAACTGAGCTTTAAGGCATGTCCTTTTTATTTTTCAAGCTGTGATTACCCCTTAGTTCTTCAAAGTGTTCTCTTAAAGTATGTGTCACATTTTGAAATGTTTTGGCCATTACCTCTCTCAAGACATTTTGAGGGCAGGTTTCATTTACAGTCCTGCATTACTTCTCCTATGAAATGACCATTAGCACAGGCTTTAAACCTGCTTTTGCAGGTAACTGCCAGAGGGTGGCAGGCTTTCTATGTTCCCCACCCTGGTAACTAGGGAAAAGCCCTTGCGGCCTGTGGTGTTTCTCGGTTATAAATTAGAGTGGAGTGTGCCCGGACAAACGCACACAAGCTGATGTCTCTTTACTTTTGTTGGATTTTTAAATTAAATTTTTATTTTTTATTGGAGTAATTTTCCACTGTGTACGTGGACCACTTCTACATTGTGCATTCCTCGGTTGATGGACATTTTCTTTGCTTCCAAGTGTTGGCTATGGTAAATATTGTTGGAGTGCAGCATTGCCATCCTGTGGCTTTTTGATTCTCATTTTCTCACGTGATAGGCCCAGCAGTGGGTGTGATTGATTGACTGGTAGCACCGTGTTACCCTTTTCAAAGCACCTTCTTTGTGTTTTCATTAGTGGCTCTTACCACGTCCCTCTTATCATCGAGGGTACGCATTTCTCCACAATCGCTTCAGCATTTATTGTTTGCAGCATTTATGCTAATGGCCCTTCTGGCTGGTTTGAGCTGATAGGTTTTTGTACTTTGGGTTTGCATGTCTTTGAAAATTCATAAAACTCATCCTTTTTCTCCGCCGTTTTCTTTTCTGTTACAAAAAATGAAACAATTGGGAGTACAATATAACTCTTGAAATTGTCTTCTTGGAAGCTTGCCCTCTGTTTAATTCTTGGTCGATTTTCCACCCCAGAATTTTTTTAGAGAGCAGGTGTCATTTACCGAACTGCAAGTGTGGTGCATATTTAGTGACCTTTAGCAATGGGTTTAAAGCTGCTGTTGTGGGAAGTAGCCTCAAGCAGGCAGCATTTCTCCATTCCCAAACCTGGGTACTAGGGCAGCAGAGCCTTTTTGGAAGTCGTGTTCCTAGGTTGTAAATTACATTGGAATGTGCATGGAGAAACCCCCATAAGTTTATGTCTCATTATTTCTTCTTGGTTTTAATTTTTTTTTTTTATTGGGGTAAAGCTTAGAATATTGTTCGTCCTAGGTGTACACAATCTGGTTCATTTGTACATTATATATGTCTATTCAAGTACAGACCCTCTTCCCATGTAAAATGTTACAGAGGGTTCCGCACACCTCCCTTGCTATATGGTCGGTCTTTTTGAGATATGTATATAATATGTGTTTGTATACATATAGTAACACTAATCTTAATTTATCCATTCCCCACACCTTTCCTTTTAGATGAGCATAGTTTGTTTTCTAAGTCAGTGAGTGTCTTTCTCTGTGGAAATATGTTCTTTTGTGTCAGTTATTAGATAACGCCTATAAGTGATATCATAGAATATAGGTCTTTTGCTTTCCGACTTACCTCATGTTTCGTGATTATCTCCAGAATCATTTGTGGTGCCTCAGAGAGCAATGGTTCATTGTTTTCCATGGCTAATATTCCATTGTATACATGGACCACTTCGTCTTTATCCATTTATCTGTTGTTGGACATTTTGATTCCTTCACTGTCTTGGCTATTGTGAATTAGGCTGCACTGCAGGTTTTGCATCCTGTGTCTTCTCGATTCTTGTCTTCTCCGGTGAGAGGTCCAATGGTGCGCCTGCTGGATTGAATGGTACCTCCATTTTTACTTTTAAACACAGCTCATTTCTGTTCTCATTATTGGCCGTTACCCCTTTACGTCTCACCAGAAGGTAGAGGGTACACATTTCTCTAATACCCCTTCAGTATTTATTGTTTGTAGACTTTTTGCTGATGTTCAGTCGAATGGTGTAAATTGAAACGTTTTGTAGATTAGATTGCATGGGTCTAACACTCCGTGAGGTTGAGCTTTTATCCATTTTCCTTTTTTTTAAAAGAGCGTGAGTTAAACGTTAATATTCACACTCTCTTCTTGAAACATTTGCCTGTTTTGAATTTTTTGTCCATTCCCTACTTCAGCACAATTTTTTAGGGCAGGTGTCCTTTACAGCCCTGAGTCCTTGAGAATGTTAACTGACCATTAGCTATGAGTTTAAAGCTGCTCTTGCAGGAAACGGCCAAAAGGTGGCATCATTTCTCCTTTACCAAATTTGGTAACTGGGGAAACAGAGCCTTAATGGAAGTGGTGTTCTAGGTTGTAATTTAGAATGGAATGTGCCAGGAAAATGCACTTTATGTTTATGTCTTATTACTTCTTGTTCTTATTTATAATTTACTTTTTATTTTTTATCCAAGCAAATTTGATTACAATGGTTTGTTTGTTCTAGGTGTGCAAATGTGGTTGTTTCACACATATACGTGTATCTATTCTTCCTCGCATCCTTTTCCCATGTAGGTTATGACACAATGTTGAGTAGTCTTCTCCTGGTCTTCCGTACGTCTTTGGTGATTATATATTTCACATGGTTTGTATATCTCTGTTAACCCCAATATGGTAAATTATCCAGTCCTCATCCCTTTCTATTTGGTGAACCATACGTATTTTAATGAATCTGTGATTGCCTTTCTCTGTGGAAATATCTTCATTGGTATCAATTTTTATGTAACTCCTAAAAGTGATATGATAGTATATGTGTCTTTTACTTTCTCACTTACTACAAGTGGTGTAGTTACGTCTAGACTCATCTATGGTGCTGCAAATGGCATTGTTTCATTTTTTTCACTAGCGAATATTCCATCTATACATGGGGGAGTTCTTCTTTGTCCACCCATCTGCTGGTGGACTTTTTGGTTACCTCCATATCTTGGCTATTGTAATACTGTGCAATGCAGATTTGCCTGCCTGTGTCTTTCCAATTCTCTCTTCTTAGATTATAGGTCGAGGAGTGGGCCTGCTGGATCATATGGTAGCTCAATGTTTACCTTTTTAAGGCCCCTCCATTCTGTTCTCATTCGTGGCCCTTTCCAAGTTACGTCCCCCTTGAAGTTGAGGGTATGCATTTCTCCACAACAGCTTCAGCATTTATTGTTTGTAGTTTTCTTGCTGATGGTTTTTCTGACTAGTGTGAGCTGACAACTCTTTTTGGTTGAATTCACATGTGCCTCATAATCCGTTGAAATTGAGCTTTAAGGCATATCCTTTTTATTTTTCAAGCTGTGATTACCCCTTAGTTCTTCAAAGTGTTCTCTTAAAGTATGTGTCACATTTTGAAATGTTTTGGCCATTACCTCCCTCAAGACATTTTGAGGGCAGGTTTCATTTACGGTCCTGCATTACTTCTTCCTATGAAATGATCATTAGCACAGGCCTTAAAGCTGCTTTTGCAGGTAACTGCCAGAGGGTGGCAGCCTTTCTATGTTCCCCTCCCTGGTAACTAGGGAAAAGCCCTTGCGGCCTGTGGTGTTTCTCGGTTATAAATTAGAGTGGAGTGTGCCCGGACAAACCCACACAAGCTGATGTCTCTTTACTTTTGTTGGATTTTTAAATTTAATTTTTATTTTTTATTGGAGTAATCTTCCACTGTGTACGTGGACCACTTCTACTTTGTGCATTCCTCGGTTGATGGACATTTTCATTGCTTCCAAGTGTTGGGTATGATAAATATTGTTGGAGTGCAGGATTTCCAGCCTGTGACTTTTTTTTTTAATATTTATTTATTTATTTATTTATTTATTTATTTATTTATTTATTTATTTATTTATTTTTGGCTGTGTTGGATATTCGTTTGTGCGCGAGGGATTTCTGTAGTTGCGGCGAGCGGGGGCCACTCTTCATCGCGGTGCGTGGGTCTCTCACTATCGCGGCCTCTCTTGTTGCGGAGCACAGGCTCCATGCGCGCAGGCTCAGTGGTTGTGGCTCACGGGCCCAGTTGCTCCGCGGCATGTGGGATCTTCCCAGACCGGGGCTCGAACCCGTGTGCCCTGCATTGGCAGGCAGACTCTCAACCACTGCACCACCAGGGAAGCCCCAAGCCTGTGACTTTTTGATTCTCATTTTCTCAGGTGATAGGCCCAGCAGTGGGTGTGATTGATTGACTGGTAGCACCGTGTTACCCTTTTCAAAGCACCTTCTTTGTGTTTTCATTAGTGGCTCTTACCACGTCTCCCTTAGAATTGAGGGTACGCATTTCTCCACAATCGCTTCAGCATTTATTGTTTGCAGCATTTATGCTAATGGCCCTTCTGGCTGGTGTGAGCTGATAGGTTTTTGTACTTTGGGTTTGCATGTCTTTGAAAATTCATAAAACTCATCATTTTTCTCCACCGTTTTCTTTTCTGCTAAAAAAAGGAAACAGTTGGGAGTACAATATAACTCTTGAAATTGTCTTCTTGGTAGCTTGCCCTCTGTTAAATTTTTTGGTCGATTTTGCAGCCCAGAATTTTTTTAGAGAGCAGGTCTCATTTCCCGAACTGCAAGTGTGGTGCATATTTAGTGACCTTTAGCAATGGGTTAAAAGCTGCTGTTGTGGGAAGTGGCCTCAAGCAGGCAGCATTCCTTCATTCCCAAATCTGGGTACTAGGGCAGCAGAGCCTTTCTGGAAGTCGTGTTCCTAGGTTGAAAATTATATTGGAATGTGCATGGGGAAACCCCCATAAGTTTATGTCTCATTATTTCTTCTTGGTTTTAAAAATTTTTTTAATTGGAGTAAAGCTTAGAATATTGTTTGTCCGAGGTGTACACAATCTGGTTCATTTGTACATTATATATGTCTATTCAAGTACAGATCCCCTTCCCATGTAAAATGTTACAGAGGGTTCCGCACACCTCCCTTCTATATGGTAGGTCTTTTTGAGATATGTATATAATATGTGTTTGTATACATATAGTAACACTAACCTTAATTTATCCACTCCCCCCACCTTTCCTTTTAGATGAGCATAGTTTGTTTTCTAAATCTGTGAGTGTCTTTCTCTGTGGAAATATGTTCATTTGTGTCAGTTATTAGATAACGCCTATAAGTGATATCATAGAATATAGGTCTTTTGCTTTCGGACTTACCTCATGTTTCGTGATTATCTCCAGACTCATTTGTGGTGCCTCAAAGAACAATGGTTCATTGTTTTCCATGGCTAATATTCCATTGTGTACATGGACCACTTCTTCTTTATCTATTCACCTGTTGTTGGACATTTTGATTCCTTCACTGTCTTGGCTATTGTGAATAAGGCTGCACTGAAGCGTTTGCGGCCTGTGTCTTCTCGATTCTTGTCTTCTCCGGTGAGAGGTCCAATGGTGCGCCTGCTGGATTGAATGGTACCTCCATTTTTACTTTTAAACACAGCTCCTTTCTGTTCTCATTATTGGCCGTTACCCCTTTACGTCTCACCAGCAGGTAGAGGGTACACAGTTCTCTAAAACCCCGTCAGCATTTATTGTTTGTAGACTTTTTGCTGATGGTCAGTCGACTGGTGTAAGTTGAAACTTTTTGTAGATTAGATTTCATGGTTCTAACACTCCCTGAGGTTGAGCTTTTATCCATTTTCCATTTTTTTTAAAGAGCGTGAGTAAAACGTAACTATTCATACTATCTTCTTGAAACATTTGCCTGTTTTGAATTTTTTTGTCCATTCCCTCCTTCAGCACTATTTTTTAGGGCAGGTGTCCTTTACAGCCCTGAGTCCTTGTGAATGTTAAGTGACCATTAGCTGTGAGTTTAAATCTGCTCTTGCAGGAAACGGGCACAAGGTGACATCATTTCTCCTTTACCATATTTGGTAAATGGGGAAACAGATCCTTAATGGAAGTGGTGTTCTATGTTGTAAATTAAAATGGAATGTGCCAGGAAAAAGCCCTTTATGTTCATGTCTCATTACTTCCTGTTCATATTTATAATTTACTTTTTATTTTTTATCCAAGCAAATTTGAGTACAATGGTTTGTTTGTTCTAGGTGTGCAAATGTGTTTCTTTCACACATATACGTGTATCTGTTATTCCTCGCATCCTTTTCCCATGTAGGTTATGACACAATGTTGAGTAGTCTTCTCCTAGTCTTCCATACGTCTTTGCTGATTATATATTTCACATGGTTTGTATATCTCTGTTAACCCCAAAATTGTAATGTATCCAATCCTAATCCCTTTCTATTTGGTGAACCATAAGTTTTTAATGAATCTGTGATTGCCTTTCTCTGTGGAAATATCTTCATTGGTATCAATTTTTAAGTAACTCCTAAAAGTGATATGATAGGATATGTGTCTTTTGCTTTCTCACTTACTACAGGTGGCATGATTACGTATAGACCCATCTATGGTGCTGCAAATGGCATTGTTTCATTTTTTTCACTAGCGAATATTCCATCTGTACATGGAGGAGTTCTTCTTTGTCCACCCATCTGTTGGTGGACTATTTGCTTACTTCCATATCTTGGCTATTGTAATACTGTGCCATGCAGATTTGCCTGCCTGTGTCTTTCCAATTTTCTCTTCTTATATTATAGGTCGAGGAGTGGGCCTCCTGGATCATATGGTAGCTCAATGTTTACCTTTTAAAGGCACCTCCATTCTGTTCTTATTCGTGGCCCTTTCCAAGTTATGTCCCACTTGAAGATGAAGGTATTCAATTCTCCAAAACACCTTCAGCATTTATTGTTTGTAGTTTTCTTGCTGATGGTTATTCTGACAAGTGTGAGCTGATACCTCTTGGTGGTTGAATTCACATGTGCCTCATAATCCGTTGAAACTGAGCTTTAAGGCATGTCCTTTTTATTTTTCAAGCTGTGATTACCCCTTAGTTCTTCAAAGTGTTCTCTTAAAGTATGTGTCACATTTTGAAATGTTTTGGCCATTACCTCTCTCAAGACATTTTGAGGGCAGGTTTCATTTACAGTCCTGCATTACTTCTCCTATGAAATGACCATTAGCACAGGCTTTAAACCTGCTTTTGCAGGTAACTGCCAGAGGGTGGCAGGCTTTCTATGTTCCCCACCCTGGTAACTAGGGAAAAGCCCTTGCGGCCTGTGGTGTTTCTCGGTTATAAATTAGAGTGGAGTGTGCCCGGACAAACGCACACAAGCTGATGTCTCTTTACTTTTGTTGGATTTTTAAATTAAATTTTTATTTTTTATTGGAGTAATTTTCCACTGTGTACGTGGACCACTTCTACATTGTGCATTCCTCGGTTGATGGACATTTTCTTTGCTTCCAAGTGTTGGCTATGGTAAATATTGTTGGAGTGCAGCATTGCCATCCTGTGGCTTTTTGATTCTCATTTTCTCACGTGATAGGCCCAGCAGTGGGTGTGATTGATTGACTGGTAGCACCGTGTTACCCTTTTCAAAGCACCTTCTTTGTGTTTTCATTAGTGGCTCTTACCACGTCCCTCTTATCATCGAGGGTACGCATTTCTCCACAATCGCTTCAGCATTTATTGTTTGCAGCATTTATGCTAATGGCCCTTCTGGCTGGTTTGAGCTGATAGGTTTTTGTACTTTGGGTTTGCATGTCTTTGAAAATTCATAAAACTCATCATTTTTCTCCGCCGTTTTCTTTTCTGTTACAAAAAATGAAACAATTGGGAGTACAATATAACTCTTGAAATTGTCTTCTTGGAAGCTTGCCCTCTGTTTAATTCTTGGTCGATTTTCCACCCCAGAATTTTTTTAGAGAGCAGGTGTCATTTACCGAACTGCAAGTGTGGTGCATATTTAGTGACCTTTAGCAATGGGTTTAAAGCTGCTGTTGTGGGAAGTAGCCTCAAGCAGGCAGCATTTCTCCATTCCCAAACCTGGGTACTAGGGCAGCAGAGCCTTTTTGGAAGTCGTGTTCCTAGGTTGTAAATTACATTGGAATGTGCATGGAGAAACCCCCATAAGTTTATGTCTCATTATTTCTTCTTGGTTTTAATTTTTTTTTTTTATTGGGGTAAAGCTTAGAATATTGTTCGTCCTAGGTGTACACAATCTGGTTCATTTGTACATTATATATGTCTATTCAAGTACAGACCCTCTTCCCATGTAAAATGTTACAGAGGGTTCCGCACACCTCCCTTGCTATATGGTCGGTCTTTTTGAGATATGTATATAATATGTGTTTGTATACATATAGTAACACTAATCTTAATTTATCCATTCCCCACACCTTTCCTTTTAGATGAGCATAGTTTGTTTTCTAAGTCAGTGAGTGTCTTTCTCTGTGGAAATATGTTCTTTTGTGTCAGTTATTAGATAACGCCTATAAGTGATATCATAGAATATAGGTCTTTTGCTTTCCGACTTACCTCATGTTTCGTGATTATCTCCAGAATCATTTGTGGTGCCTCAGAGAGCAATGGTTCATTGTTTTCCATGGCTAATATTCCATTGTATACATGGACCACTTCGTCTTTATCCATTTATCTGTTGTTGGACATTTTGATTCCTTCACTGTCTTGGCTATTGTGAATTAGGCTGCACTGCAGGTTTTGCATCCTGTGTCTTCTCGATTCTTGTCTTCTCCGGTGAGAGGTCCAATGGTGCGCCTGCTGGATTGAATGGTACCTCCATTTTTACTTTTAAACACAGCTCATTTCTGTTCTCATTATTGGCCGTTACCCCTTTACGTCTCACCAGAAGGTAGAGGGTACACATTTCTCTAATACCCCTTCAGTATTTATTGTTTGTAGACTTTTTGCTGATGTTCAGTCGAATGGTGTAAATTGAAACGTTTTGTAGATTAGATTGCATGGGTCTAACACTCCGTGAGGTTGAGCTTTTATCCATTTTCCTTTTTTTTAAAAGAGCGTGAGTTAAACGTTAATATTCACACTCTCTTCTTGAAACATTTGCCTGTTTTGAATTTTTTGTCCATTCCCTACTTCAGCACAATTTTTTAGGGCAGGTGTCCTTTACAGCCCTGAGTCCTTGAGAATGTTAACTGACCATTAGCTATGAGTTTAAAGCTGCTCTTGCAGGAAACGGCCAAAAGGTGGCATCATTTCTCCTTTACCAAATTTGGTAACTGGGGAAACAGAGCCTTAATGGAAGTGGTGTTCTAGGTTGTAATTTAGAATGGAATGTGCCAGGAAAATGCACTTTATGTTTATGTCTTATTACTTCTTGTTCTTATTTATAATTTACTTTTTATTTTTTATCCAAGCAAATTTGATTACAATGGTTTGTTTGTTCTAGGTGTGCAAATGTGGTTGTTTCACACATATACGTGTATCTATTCTTCCTCGCATCCTTTTCCCATGTAGGTTATGACACAATGTTGAGTAGTCTTCTCCTGGTCTTCCGTACGTCTTTGGTGATTATATATTTCACATGGTTTGTATATCTCTGTTAACCCCAATATGGTAAATTATCCAGTCCTCATCCCTTTCTATTTGGTGAACCATACGTATTTTAATGAATCTGTGATTGCCTTTCTCTGTGGAAATATCTTCATTGGTATCAATTTTTATGTAACTCCTAAAAGTGATATGATAGTATATGTGTCTTTTACTTTCTCACTTACTACAAGTGGTGTAGTTACGTCTAGACTCATCTATGGTGCTGCAAATGGCATTGTTTCATTTTTTTCACTAGCGAATATTCCATCTATACATGGGGGAGTTCTTCTTTGTCCACCCATCTGCTGGTGGACTTTTTGGTTACCTCCATATCTTGGCTATTGTAATACTGTGCAATGCAGATTTGCCTGCCTGTGTCTTTCCAATTCTCTCTTCTTAGATTATAGGTCGAGGAGTGGGCCTGCTGGATCATATGGTAGCTCAATGTTTACCTTTTTAAGGCCCCTCCATTCTGTTCTCATTCGTGGCCCTTTCCAAGTTACGTCCCCCTTGAAGTTGAGGGTATGCATTTCTCCACAACAGCTTCAGCATTTATTGTTTGTAGTTTTCTTGCTGATGGTTTTTCTGACTAGTGTGAGCTGACAACTCTTTTTGGTTGAATTCACATGTGCCTCATAATCCGTTGAAATTGAGCTTTAAGGCATATCCTTTTTATTTTTCAAGCTGTGATTACCCCTTAGTTCTTCAAAGTGTTCTCTTAAAGTATGTGTCACATTTTGAAATGTTTTGGCCATTACCTCCCTCAAGACATTTTGAGGGCAGGTTTCATTTACGGTCCTGCATTACTTCTTCCTATGAAATGATCATTAGCACAGGCCTTAAAGCTGCTTTTGCAGGTAACTGCCAGAGGGTGGCAGCCTTTCTATGTTCCCCTCCCTGGTAACTAGGGAAAAGCCCTTGCGGCCTGTGGTGTTTCTCGGTTATAAATTAGAGTGGAGTGTGCCCGGACAAACCCACACAAGCTGATGTCTCTTTACTTTTGTTGGATTTTTAAATTTAATTTTTATTTTTTATTGGAGTAATCTTCCACTGTGTACGTGGACCACTTCTACTTTGTGCATTCCTCGGTTGATGGACATTTTCATTGCTTCCAAGTGTTGGGTATGATAAATATTGTTGGAGTGCAGGATTTCCAGCCTGTGACTTTTTTTTTTAATATTTATTTATTTATTTATTTATTTATTTATTTATTTATTTATTTATTTATTTATTTTTGGCTGTGTTGGATATTGGTTTGTGCGCGAGGGATTTCTGTAGTTGCGGCGAGCGGGGGCCACTCTTCATCGCGGTGCGTGGGTCTCTCACTATCGCGGCCTCTCTTGTTGCGGAGCACAGGCTCCATGCGCGCAGGCT
Source organism: Balaenoptera physalus (assembly GCF_965194825.1). Taxonomy (NCBI): domain Eukaryota; kingdom Metazoa; phylum Chordata; class Mammalia; order Artiodactyla; family Balaenopteridae; genus Balaenoptera; species Balaenoptera physalus. Next base: position 214,486 of record NW_028125515.1, on the reverse strand, counting down.
CAGTGGTTGTGGCTCACGGGCCCAGTTGCTCCGCGGCATGTGGGATCTTCCCAGACCGGGGCTCGAACCCGTGTGCCCTGCATTGGCAGGCAGACTCTCAACCACTGCACCACCAGGGAAGCCCCAAGCCTGTGACTTTTTGATTCTCATTTTCTCAGGTGATAGGCCCAGCAGTGGGTGTGATTGATTGACTGGTAGCACCGTGTTACCCTTTTCAAAGCACCTTCTTTGTGTTTTCATTAGTGGCTCTTACCACGTCTCCCTTAGAATTGAGGGTACGCATTTCTCCACAATCGCTTCAGCATTTATTGTTTGCAGCATTTATGCTAATGGCCCTTCTGGCTGGTGTGAGCTGATAGGTTTTTGTACTTTGGGTTTGCATGTCTTTGAAAATTCATAAAACTCATCATTTTTCTCCACCGTTTTCTTTTCTGCTAAAAAAAGGAAACAGTTGGGAGTACAATATAACTCTTGAAATTGTCTTCTTGGTAGCTTGCCCTCTGTTAAATTTTTTGGTCGATTTTGCAGCCCAGAATTTTTTTAGAGAGCAGGTCTCATTTCCCGAACTGCAAGTGTGGTGCATATTTAGTGACCTTTAGCAATGGGTTAAAAGCTGCTGTTGTGGGAAGTGGCCTCAAGCAGGCAGCATTCCTTCATTCCCAAATCTGGGTACTAGGGCAGCAGAGCCTTTCTGGAAGTCGTGTTCCTAGGTTGAAAATTATATTGGAATGTGCATGGGGAAACCCCCATAAGTTTATGTCTCATTATTTCTTCTTGGTTTTAAAAATTTTTTTAATTGGAGTAAAGCTTAGAATATTGTTTGTCCGAGGTGTACACAATCTGGTTCATTTGTACATTATATATGTCTATTCAAGTACAGATCCCCTTCCCATGTAAAATGTTACAGAGGGTTCCGCACACCTCCCTTCTATATGGTAGGTCTTTTTGAGATATGTATATAATATGTGTTTGTATACATATAGTAACACTAACCTTAATTTATCCACTCCCCCCACCTTTCCTTTTAGATGAGCATAGTTTGTTTTCTAAATCTGTGAGTGTCTTTCTCTGTGGAAATATGTTCATTTGTGTCAGTTATTAGATAACGCCTATAAGTGATATCATAGAATATAGGTCTTTTGCTTTCGGACTTACCTCATGTTTCGTGATTATCTCCAGACTCATTTGTGGTGCCTCAAAGAACAATGGTTCATTGTTTTCCATGGCTAATATTCCATTGTGTACATGGACCACTTCTTCTTTATCTATTCACCTGTTGTTGGACATTTTGATTCCTTCACTGTCTTGGCTATTGTGAATAAGGCTGCACTGAAGCGTTTGCGGCCTGTGTCTTCTCGATTCTTGTCTTCTCCGGTGAGAGGTCCAATGGTGCGCCTGCTGGATTGAATGGTACCTCCATTTTTACTTTTAAACACAGCTCCTTTCTGTTCTCATTATTGGCCGTTACCCCTTTACGTCTCACCAGCAGGTAGAGGGTACACAGTTCTCTAAAACCCCGTCAGCATTTATTGTTTGTAGACTTTTTGCTGATGGTCAGTCGACTGGTGTAAGTTGAAACTTTTTGTAGATTAGATTTCATGGTTCTAACACTCCCTGAGGTTGAGCTTTTATCCATTTTCCATTTTTTTTAAAGAGCGTGAGTAAAACGTAACTATTCATACTATCTTCTTGAAACATTTGCCTGTTTTGAATTTTTTTGTCCATTCCCTCCTTCAGCACTATTTTTTAGGGCAGGTGTCCTTTACAGCCCTGAGTCCTTGTGAATGTTAAGTGACCATTAGCTGTGAGTTTAAATCTGCTCTTGCAGGAAACGGGCACAAGGTGACATCATTTCTCCTTTACCATATTTGGTAAATGGGGAAACAGATCCTTAATGGAAGTGGTGTTCTATGTTGTAAATTAAAATGGAATGTGCCAGGAAAAAGCCCTTTATGTTCATGTCTCATTACTTCCTGTTCATATTTATAATTTACTTTTTATTTTTTATCCAAGCAAATTTGAGTACAATGGTTTGTTTGTTCTAGGTGTGCAAATGTGTTTCTTTCACACATATACGTGTATCTGTTATTCCTCGCATCCTTTTCCCATGTAGGTTATGACACAATGTTGAGTAGTCTTCTCCTAGTCTTCCATACGTCTTTGCTGATTATATATTTCACATGGTTTGTATATCTCTGTTAACCCCAAAATTGTAATGTATCCAATCCTAATCCCTTTCTATTTGGTGAACCATAAGTTTTTAATGAATCTGTGATTGCCTTTCTCTGTGGAAATATCTTCATTGGTATCAATTTTTAAGTAACTCCTAAAAGTGATATGATAGGATATGTGTCTTTTGCTTTCTCACTTACTACAGGTGGCATGATTACGTATAGACCCATCTATGGTGCTGCAAATGGCATTGTTTCATTTTTTTCACTAGCGAATATTCCATCTGTACATGGAGGAGTTCTTCTTTGTCCACCCATCTGTTGGTGGACTATTTGCTTACTTCCATATCTTGGCTATTGTAATACTGTGCCATGCAGATTTGCCTGCCTGTGTCTTTCCAATTTTCTCTTCTTATATTATAGGTCGAGGAGTGGGCCTCCTGGATCATATGGTAGCTCAATGTTTACCTTTTAAAGGCACCTCCATTCTGTTCTTATTCGTGGCCCTTTCCAAGTTATGTCCCACTTGAAGATGAAGGTATTCAATTCTCCAAAACACCTTCAGCATTTATTGTTTGTAGTTTTCTTGCTGATGGTTATTCTGACAAGTGTGAGCTGATACCTCTTGGTGGTTGAATTCACATGTGCCTCATAATCCGTTGAAACTGAGCTTTAAGGCATGTCCTTTTTATTTTTCAAGCTGTGATTACCCCTTAGTTCTTCAAAGTGTTCTCTTAAAGTATGTGTCACATTTTGAAATGTTTTGGCCATTACCTCTCTCAAGACATTTTGAGGGCAGGTTTCATTTACAGTCCTGCATTACTTCTCCTATGAAATGACCATTAGCACAGGCTTTAAACCTGCTTTTGCAGGTAACTGCCAGAGGGTGGCAGGCTTTCTATGTTCCCCACCCTGGTAACTAGGGAAAAGCCCTTGCGGCCTGTGGTGTTTCTCGGTTATAAATTAGAGTGGAGTGTGCCCGGACAAACGCACACAAGCTGATGTCTCTTTACTTTTGTTGGATTTTTAAATTAAATTTTTATTTTTTATTGGAGTAATTTTCCACTGTGTACGTGGACCACTTCTACATTGTGCATTCCTCGGTTGATGGACATTTTCTTTGCTTCCAAGTGTTGGCTATGGTAAATATTGTTGGAGTGCAGCATTGCCATCCTGTGGCTTTTTGATTCTCATTTTCTCACGTGATAGGCCCAGCAGTGGGTGTGATTGATTGACTGGTAGCACCGTGTTACCCTTTTCAAAGCACCTTCTTTGTGTTTTCATTAGTGGCTCTTACCACGTCCCTCTTATCATCGAGGGTACGCATTTCTCCACAATCGCTTCAGCATTTATTGTTTGCAGCATTTATGCTAATGGCCCTTCTGGCTGGTTTGAGCTGATAGGTTTTTGTACTTTGGGTTTGCATGTCTTTGAAAATTCATAAAACTCATCATTTTTCTCCGCCGTTTTCTTTTCTGTTACAAAAAATGAAACAATTGGGAGTACAATATAACTCTTGAAATTGTCTTCTTGGAAGCTTGCCCTCTGTTTAATTCTTGGTCGATTTTCCACCCCAGAATTTTTTTAGAGAGCAGGTGTCATTTACCGAACTGCAAGTGTGGTGCATATTTAGTGACCTTTAGCAATGGGTTTAAAGCTGCTGTTGTGGGAAGTAGCCTCAAGCAGGCAGCATTTCTCCATTCCCAAACCTGGGTACTAGGGCAGCAGAGCCTTTTTGGAAGTCGTGTTCCTAGGTTGTAAATTACATTGGAATGTGCATGGAGAAACCCCCATAAGTTTATGTCTCATTATTTCTTCTTGGTTTTAATTTTTTTTTTTTATTGGGGTAAAGCTTAGAATATTGTTCGTCCTAGGTGTACACAATCTGGTTCATTTGTACATTATATATGTCTATTCAAGTACAGACCCTCTTCCCATGTAAAATGTTACAGAGGGTTCCGCACACCTCCCTTGCTATATGGTCGGTCTTTTTGAGATATGTATATAATATGTGTTTGTATACATATAGTAACACTAATCTTAATTTATCCATTCCCCACACCTTTCCTTTTAGATGAGCATAGTTTGTTTTCTAAGTCAGTGAGTGTCTTTCTCTGTGGAAATATGTTCTTTTGTGTCAGTTATTAGATAACGCCTATAAGTGATATCATAGAATATAGGTCTTTTGCTTTCCGACTTACCTCATGTTTCGTGATTATCTCCAGAATCATTTGTGGTGCCTCAGAGAGCAATGGTTCATTGTTTTCCATGGCTAATATTCCATTGTATACATGGACCACTTCGTCTTTATCCATTTATCTGTTGTTGGACATTTTGATTCCTTCACTGTCTTGGCTATTGTGAATTAGGCTGCACTGCAGGTTTTGCATCCTGTGTCTTCTCGATTCTTGTCTTCTCCGGTGAGAGGTCCAATGGTGCGCCTGCTGGATTGAATGGTACCTCCATTTTTACTTTTAAACACAGCTCATTTCTGTTCTCATTATTGGCCGTTACCCCTTTACGTCTCACCAGAAGGTAGAGGGTACACATTTCTCTAATACCCCTTCAGTATTTATTGTTTGTAGACTTTTTGCTGATGTTCAGTCGAATGGTGTAAATTGAAACGTTTTGTAGATTAGATTGCATGGGTCTAACACTCCGTGAGGTTGAGCTTTTATCCATTTTCCTTTTTTTTAAAAGAGCGTGAGTTAAACGTTAATATTCACACTCTCTTCTTGAAACATTTGCCTGTTTTGAATTTTTTGTCCATTCCCTACTTCAGCACAATTTTTTAGGGCAGGTGTCCTTTACAGCCCTGAGTCCTTGAGAATGTTAACTGACCATTAGCTATGAGTTTAAAGCTGCTCTTGCAGGAAACGGCCAAAAGGTGGCATCATTTCTCCTTTACCAAATTTGGTAAGTGGGGAAACAGAGCCTTAATGGAAGTGGTGTTCTAGGTTGTAAATTAGAATGGAATGTGCCAGGAAAAAGCCCTTTATTTTTATGTCTCATTACTTGTTGTTCATATTTATAATTTACTTTTTATTTTTTATCCAAGCAAATTCGATTACAATGGTTTGTTTGTTCTAGGTGTGCAAATGTGGTTCTTTCACACATATACGTGTATCTATTCTTCCTCGCATCCTTTTCCCATATAGGTTATGACACAATGTTGAGTAGTCTTCTCCTGGTCTTCCATACGTCTTTGGTGATTATATATTTCACATGGTTTGTATATCTCTGTTAACCCCAATATGGTAAATTATCCAATCCTCATCCCTTTCTATTTGATGAACCATAAGTTTTTTAATGAATCTGTGATTGCCTTTCTCTGTCTATCTTCATTAGTATCAATTTTTATGTAACTCCTAAAAGTGATATGATAGGATATGTGTCTTTTACTTTCTCACTGACTACAGGTGTTGTGATTACGTCTAGACTCATCTATGGTGCTGCAAATGGCATTGTTTCATTTTTTTCACTAGCGAATATTCCATCTATACATGGAGGAGTTCTTCTTTGTCCACCCATCTGTTGGTGGACTTTTTGGTTACCTCCATATCTTGGCTATTGTAATACCGTGCAATGCAGATTTCCCTGCCTGTGTCTTTCCAATTCTCTCTTCTTAGATTATAGGTCGAGGAGTGGGCCTGCTGGATCATATGGTAGCTCAATGTTTACCTTTTTAAGGCACCTCCATTCTGTTCTCATTTGTGGCCCTTTCCAAGTTACGTCCCCCTTGAAGTTGAGGGTATGCATTTCTCCACAACAGCTTCAGCATTTATTGTTTGTAGTTTTCTTGCTGATAGTTTTTCTGACAAGTGTGAGCTGATACCTCTTTTTGTTTGAATTCGCATATGCCTCATAATCCGTTGAAACTGAGCTTTAAGGCATATCCTTTTTATTTTTCAAGCTGTGATTACCCCTTAGTTCTTCAAAGTGTTCTCTTAAAGTATGTGTCACATTTTGAAATGTTTGGCCATTACCTCCCTCAAGACATATTGAGGGCATGTTTCATTTACAGTCCTGCATTACTTCTTCCTATGAAATGACCATTAGCACAGGCCTTAAAGCTGTTTTTGCAGGTAACTGCCAGAGGGGGGCAGCCTTTCTATGTTCCCCACCCTGGTAACTAGGGAAATGCCCTTGCGGCCTGTGGTGTTTCTCGGTTATAAATTAGAGTGGAGTGTGCCCGGACAAACCCACACAAGCTGATGTCTCTTTACTTTTGTTGGATTTTTAAATTTAATTTTTATTTTTTATTGGAATAATTTTCCACTGTGTACGTGGACCACTTCTACTTTGTGCATTCCTCGGTTGATGGACATTTTCATTGCTTCCAAGTGTTGGCTATGGAAAATATTGTTGGAGTGCAGGATTGCCAGCCTGTGACTTTTTTTTTTTAATATTTATTTATTTATTTATTTATTTATTTATTTATTTATTTATTTTTGGCTGTGTTGGATATTCGTTTGTGCGCGAGGGATTTCTGTAGTTGCGGCGAGCGGGGGCCACTCTTCATCGCGGTGCGTGGGTCTCTCACTATCGCGGCCTCTCTTGTTGCGGAGCACAGGCTCCATGCGCGCAGGCTCAGTGGTTGTGGCTCACGGGCCCAGTTGCTCCGCGGCATGTGGGATCTTCCCAGACCGGGGCTCGAACCCGTGTGCCCTGCATTGGCAGGCAGACTCTCAACCACTGCACCACCAGGGAAGCCCCAAGCCTGTGACTTTTTGATTCTCATTTTCTCAGGTGATAGGCCCAGCAGTGGGTGTGATTGATTGACTGGTAGCACCGTGTTACCCTTTTCAAAGCACCTTCTTTGTGTTTTCATTAGTGGCTCTTACCACGTCTCCCTTAGAATGGAGGGTACGCATTTCTCCACAATCGCTTCAGCATTTATTGTTTGCAGCATTTATGCTAATGGCCCTTCTGGCTGGTGTGAGCTGATAGGTTTTTGTACTTTGGGTTTTCATGTCTTTGAAAATTCATAAAACTCATCATTTTTCTCCGCCGTTTTCTTTTCTGCTAAAAAAAAGGAAACAGTTGGGAGTACAATATAACTCTTGAAATTGTCTTCTTGGTAGCTTGCCCTCTGTTAAATTTTTTGGTCGATTTTCCAGCCCAGAATTTTTTTAGAGAGCAGGTCTCATTTCCCGAACTGCAAGTGTGGTGCATATTTAGTGACCTTTAGCAATGGGTTAAAAGCTGCTGTTGTGGGAAGTGGCCTCAAGCAGGCAGCATTCCTTCATTCCCAAATCTGGGTACTAGGGCAGCAGAGCCTTTCTGGAAGTCGTGTTCCTAGGTTGAAAATTATATTGGAATGTGCATGGGGAAACCCCCATAAGTTTATGTCTCATTATTTCTTCTTGGTTTTAAAAATTTTTTTAATTGGGGTAAAGCTTAGAATATTGTTTGTCCGAGGTGTACACAATCTGGTTCATTTGTACATTATATATGTCTATTCAAGTACAGATCCCCTTCCCATGTAAAATGTTACAGAGGGTTCCGCACACCTCCCTTCTATATGGTAGGTCTTTTTGAGATATGTATATAATATGTGTTTGTATACATATAGTAACACTAACCTTAATTTATCCACTCCCCCCACCTTTCCTTTTAGATGAGCATAGTTTGTTTTCTAAATCTGTGAGTGTCTTTCTCTTTGGAAATATGTTCATTTGTGTCAGTTATTAGATAACGCCTGTAAGTGATATCATAGAATATAGGTCTTTTGCTTTCGGAATTACCTCATGTTTCGTGATTATCTCCAGACTCATTTGTGGTGCCTCAAAGAACAATGGTTCATTGTTTTCCATGGCTAATATTCCATTGTGTACATGGACCACTTCTTCTTTATCTATTCACCTGTTGTTGGACATTTTGATTCCTTCACTGTCTTGGCTATTGTGAATAAGGCTGCACTGAAGCTTTTGCGGCCTGTGTCTTCTCGATTCTTGTCTTCTCCGGTGAGAGGTCCAATGGTGCGCCTGCTGGATTGAATGGTACCTCCATTTTTACTTTTAAACACAGCTCCTTTCTGTTCTCATTATTGGCCGTTACCCCTTTACGTCTCACCAGCAGGTAGAGGGTACACAGTTCTCTAAAACCCCGTCAGCATTTATTGTTTGTAGACTTTTTGCTGATGGTCAGTCGACTGGTGTAAGTTGAAACTTTTTGTAGATTAGATTTCATGGGTCTAACATTCCCTGAGGTTGAGCTTTTATCCATTTTCCTTTTTTTTAAAAGAGCGTGAGTAAAACGTTAATATTCATACTCTCTTCTGGAAACATTTGCCTGTTTTGAAATTTTTGTCCATTCCCTACTTCAGCACAATTTTTTAGGGCAGGTGTCCTTTACAGCCCTGAGTCCTTGTGAATGTTAAGTGACCATTAGCTGTGAGTTTAAAGCTGCTCTTGCAGGAAACGGCCACAAGGTGGCATCATTTCTCCTTTACCAAATTTGGTAAGTGGGGAAACAGAGCCTTAATGGAAGTGGTGTTCTAGGTTGTAAATTAGAATGGAATGTGCCAGGAAAAAGCCCTTTATTTTTATGTCTCATTACTTGTTGTTCATATTTATAATTTACTTTTTATTTTTTATCCAAGCAAATTTGATTACAATGGTTTGTTTGTTCTAGGTGGGCAAATGTGGTTCTTTCACACATATACGTGTATCTATTCTTCCTCGCATCCTTTTCCCATATAGGTTATGACACAATGTTGAGTAGTCTTCTCCTGGTCTTCCGTACGTCTTTGGTGATTATATATTTCACATGGTTTGTGTATCTCTGTTAACCCCAATATGGTAAATTATCCAATCGTCATCCCTTTCTATTTGATGAATCATAAGTTTTTTAATGAATCTGTGATTGCCTTTCTCTGTGGAAATATCTTCATTAGTATCAATTTTTATGTAACTCCTAAAAGTGATATGATAGGATATGTGTCTTTTACTTTCTCACTTACTACAGGTGGTGTGATTACGTCTAGACTCATCTATGGTGCTGCAAATGGCATTGTTTCATTTTTTTCACTAGCGAATATTCCATCTATACATGGAGGAGTTCTTCTTTGTCCACCCATCTGTTGGTGGACTTTTTGGTTACCTCCATATCTTGGCTATTGTAATACCTTGCAATGCAGATTGGCCTGCCTGTGTCTTTCCAATTCTCTCTTCTTAGATTATAGGTCGAGGAGTGGGCCTGCTGGATCATATGGTAGCTCAATGTTTACCTTTTTAAGGCACCTCCATTCTTTCTCATTTGTGGCCCTTTCCAAGTTACGTCCCCCTTGAAGTTGAGGGTATGCATTTCTCCACAACAGCTTCAGCATTTATTGTTTGTAGTTTTCTTGCTGTTGGTTTTTCTGACAAGTGTGAGCTGATACCTCTTTTTGGTTGAATTCGCATGTGCCTCATAATCCGTTGAAACTGAGCTTTAAGGCATATCCTTTTTATTTTTCAAGCTGTGATTACCCCTTAGTTCTTCAAAGTGTTCTCTTAAAGTATGTGTCACATTTTGAAATGTTTTGGCCATTACCTCCCTCAAGACATATTGAGGGCATGTTTCATTTACAGTCCTGCATTACTTCTTCCTATGAAATGACCATTAGCACAGGTCTTAAAGCTGTTTTTGCAGGTAACTGCCAGAGGGTGGCAGCCTTTCTATGTTCCCCACCCTGGTAACTAGGGAAATGCCCTTGCGGCCTGTGGTGTTTCTCAGTTATAAATTAGAGTGGAGTGTGCCCGGACAAACCCACACAAGCTGATGTGTCTTTACTTTTGTTAAATTTTTAAATTTAATTTTTATTTTATATTGGAGTAATTTTCCACTGTTTACTTGGACCACTTCTGCTTTGTGCATTCCTCGGTTGATGGACATTTTCATTGCTTCCAAGTGTTGGCTATGGAAAATATTGTTGGAGTGCAGGATTGCCAGCCTGTGACTTTTTTTTTTAATATTTATTTATTTATTTATTTATTTATTTATTTATTTATTTATTTTTGGCTGTGTTGGATCTTCGTTTGTGCGCGAGGGCTTTCTGTAGTTGCGGTGAACGGGGGCCACTCTTCATCGCGGTGCGTGGGTCTCTCACTATCGCGGCCTCTCTTGTTGCGGAGCACAGGCTCCATGCGCGCAGGCTCAGTGGTTGTGGCTCACGGGCCCAGTTGCTCCGCGGCATGTGGGATCTTCCCAGACCGGGGCTCGAACCCGTGTACCCTGCATTGGCAGGCAGACTCTCAACCACTGCACCACCAGGGAAGCCCCAAGCCTGTGACTTTTTGATTCTCATTTTCTCAGGTGATAGGCCCAGCAGTGGGTGTGATTGATTGACTGGTAGCACCGTGTTACCCTTATCAAAGCACCTTCTTTGTGTTTTCATTAGTGGCTCTTACCACGTCCCCCTTAGAATCGAGGGTACGCATTTCTCCACAATCGCTTCAGCATTTATTGTTTGCAGCATTTATGCTAATGGCCCTTCTGGCTGGTGTGAGCTGATAGGTTTTTGTACTTTGGGTTTTCATGTCTTTGAAAATTCATAAAACTCATCATTTTTCTCCGCCGTTTTCTTTTCTGCTAAAAAAAGGAAACAGTTGGGAGTACAATATAATTCTTGAAATTGTCTTCTTGGAAGCTTGCCCTCTGTTAAATTTTTTGGTCGATTTTCCAGCCCAGAATTTTTTTAGAGAGCAGGTCTCATTTCCCGAACTGCAAGTGTGGTGCATATTTAGTGACCTTTAGCAATGGGTTAAAAGCTGCTGTTGTGGGAAGTGGCCTCAAGCAGGCAGCATTCCTCCATTCCCAAATCTGGGTACTAGGGCAGCTGAGCCTTTCTGGAAGTCGTGTTCCTAGGTTGTAAATTATATTGGAATGTGCATGGAGAAACCCCCATAAGTTTATGTCTCATTATTTCTTCTTGGTTTTAAAAATTTTTTTAATTGGAGTAAAGCTTAGAATATTGTTTGTCCGAGGTGTACACAATCTGGTTCATTTGTACATTATATATGTCTATTCAAGTACAGATCCCCTTCCCATGTAAAATGTTACAGAGGGTTCCGCACACCTCCCTTCTATATGGTAGGTCTTTTTGAGATATGTATATAATATGTGTTTGTATACATATAGTAACACTAACCTTAATTTATCCACTCCCCCCACCTTTCCTTTTAGATGAGCATAGTTTGTTTTCTAAATCTGTGAGTGTCTTTCTCTTTGGAAATATGTTCATTTGTGTCAGTTATTAGATAACGCCTCTAAGTGATATCATACAATATAGGTCTTTTGCTTTCGGACTTACCTCATGTTTCGTGATTATCTCCAGACTCATTTGTGGTGCCTCAAAGAACAATGGTTCATTGTTTTCCATGGCTAATATTCCATTGTGTACATGGACCACTTCTTCTTTATCTATTCACCTGTTGTTGGACATTTTGATTCCTTCACTGTCTTGGCTATTGTGAATAAGGCTGCACTGAAGCTTTTGCGGCCTGTGTCTTCTCGATTCTTGTCTTCTCCGGTGAGAGGTCCAATGGTGCGCCTGCTGGATTGAATGGTACCTCCATTTTTACTTTTAAACACAGCTCCTTTCTGTTCTCATTATTGGCCGTTACCCCTTTACGTCTCACCAGCAGGTAGAGGGTACACAGTTCTCTAAAACCCCGTCAGCATTTATTGTTTGTAGAGTTTTTGCTGATGGACTGTCGACTGGTGTAAGTTGAAACTTTTTGTAGATTAGATTTCATGGGTCTAACATTCCCTGAGGTTGAGCTTTTATCCATTTTCCTTTTTTTTAAAAGAGCGTGAGTAAAACGTTAATATTCATACTCTCTTCTGGAAACATTTGCCAGTTTTGAAATTTTTGTCCATTCCCTACTTCAGCACAATTTTTTAGGGCAGGTGTCCTTTACAGCCCTGAGTCCTTGTGAATGTTAAGTGACCATTAGCTGTGAGTTTAAAGCTGCTCTTGCAGGAAACGGCCACAAGGTGGCAACATTTCTCCTTTACCAAATTTGGTAAGTGGGGAAACAGAGCCTTAATGGAAGTGGTGTTCTAGGTTGTAAATTAGAATGGAATGTGCCAGGAAAAAGCCCTTTATGTTTATGTCTCATTACTTGTTGTTCATATTTATAATTTACTTTTTATGTTTTATCCAAGCAAATTTGATTACAATGGATTGTTTGTTCTAGGTGTGCAAATGTGGTTCTTTCACACATATACGTGTATCTATTCTTCCTCGCATCCTTTTCCCATATAGGTTATGACACAATGTTGAGTAGTCTTCTCCTGGTCTTCCGTACGTCTTTGGTGATTATATATTTCACATGGTTTGTGTATCTCTGTTAACCCCAATATGGTAAATTATCCAATCCTCATCCCTTTCTATTTGATGAACCATAAGTTTTTTAGTGAATCTGTGATTGCCTTTCTCTGTGGAAATATCTTCATTAGTATCAATTTTTATGTAACTCCTAAAAGTGATATGATAGGATATGTGTCTTTTACTTTCTCACTTACTACAGGTGGTGTGATTACGTCTAGACTCATCTATGGTGCTGCAAATGGCATTGTTTCATTTTTTTCACTAGCGAATATTCCATCTATACATGGAGGAGTTCTTCTTTGTCCACCCATCTGTTGGTGGACTTTTTGGTTACCTCCATATCTTGGCTATTGTAATACTGTGCAATGCAGATTGGCCTGCCTGTGTCTTTCCAATTCTCTCTTCTTAGATTATAGGTCGAGGAGTGGGCCTGCTGGATCATATGGTAGCTCAATGTTTACCTTTTTAAGGCACCTCCATTCTGTTCTCATTTGTGGCCCTTTCCAAGTTACGTCCCCCTTGAAGTTGAGGGTATGCATTTCTCCACAACAGCTTCAGCATTTATTGTTTGTAGTTTTCTTGCTGATGGTTTTTCTGACAAGTGTGAGCTGATACCTCTTTTTGGTTGAATTCGCATGTGCCTCATAATCCGTTGAAACTGAGCTTTAAGGCATATCCTTTTTATTTTTCAAGCTGTGATTACCCCTTAGTTCTTCAAAGTGTTCTCTTAAAGTATGTGTCACATTTTGAAATGTTTTGGCCATTACCTCCCTCAAGACATATTGAGGGCATGTTTCATTTACAGTCCTGCATTACTTCTTCCTATGAAATGACCATTAGCACAGGCCTTAAAGCTGTTTTTGCAGGTAACTGCCAGAGGGTGGCAGCCTTTCTATGTTCCCCACCCTGGTAACTAGGGAAATGCCCTTGCGGCCTGTGGTGTTACTCGGTTATAAATTAGAGTGGAGTGTGCCCGGACAAACCCACACAAGCTGATGTCTCTTTACTTTTTTTGGATTTTTAAATTTAATTTTTATTTTTTATTGGAATAATTTTCCACTGTGTACGTGGACCACTTCTACTTTGTGCATTCCTCGGTTGATGGACATTTTCATTGCTTCCAAGTGTTGGCTATGGAAAATATTGTTGGAGTGCAGGATTGCCAGCATGTGACTTTTTTTTTTAATATTTATTTATTTATTTATTTATTTATTTATTTATTTATTTATTTATTTATTTATGGCTGTGTTGGACCTTCGTTTGTGCGCGAGGGCTTTCTGTAGTTGCGGTGAGCGGGGGCCACTCTTCATCGCGGTGCGTGGGTCTCTCACTATCGCGGCCTCTCTTGTTGCGGAGCACAGACTCCATGCGCGCAGGCTCAGTGGTTGTGGCTCACTGGCCCAGTTGCTCCGCGGCATGTGGGATCTTCCCAGACCGGGGCTCGAACCCGTGTGCCCTGCATTGGCAGGCAGACTCTCAACCACTGCACCACCAGGGAAGCCCCAAGCCTGTGACTTTTTGATTCTCATTTTCTCAGGTGATAGGCCCAGCAGTGGGTGTGATTGATTGACTGGTAGCACCGTGTTACCCTTATCAAAGCACCTTCTTTGTGTTTTCATTAGTGGCTCTTACCACGTCCCCCTTAGAATCGAGGGTACGCATTTCTCCACAATCGCTTCAGCATTTATTGTTTGCAGCATTTATGCTAATGGCCCTTCTGGCTGGTGTGAGCTGATAGGTTTTTGTACTTTGGGTTTTCATGTCTTTGAAAATTCATAAAACTCATCATTTTTCTCCGCCGTTTTCTTTTCTGCTAAAAAAAGGAAACAGTTGGGAGTACAATATAATTCTTGAAATTGTCTTCTTGGAAGCTTGCCCTCTGTTAAATTTTTTGGTCGATTTTCCAGCCCAGAATTTTTTTAGAGAGCAGGTCTCATTTCCCGAACTGCAAGTGTCGTGCATATTTAGTGACCTTTAGTAATGGGTTAAAAGCTGCTGTTGTGGGAAGTGGCCTCAAGCAGGCAGCATTCCTCCATTCCCAAATCTGGGTACTAGGGCAGCAGAGCCTTTCTGGAAGTCGTGTTCCTAGGTTGTAAATTATATTGGAATGTGCATGGAGAAACCCCCATAAGTTTATGTCTCATTATTTCTTCTTGGTTTTAAAAATTTTTTTAATTGGAGTAAAGCTTAGAATATTGTTTGTCCGAGGTGTACACAATCTGGTTCATTTGTACATTATATATGTCTATTCAAGTACAGATCCCCTTCCCATGTAAAATGTTACAGAGGGTTCCGCACACCTCCCTTCTATATGGTAGGTCTTTTTGAGATATGTATATAATATGTGTTTGTATACATATAGTAACACTAACCTTAATTTATCCACTCCCCCCACCTTTCCTTTTAGATGAGCATAGTTTGTTTTCTAAATCTGTGAGTGTCTTTCTCTGTGGAAATATGTTCATTTGTGTCAGTTATTAGATAACGCCTGTAAGTGATATCATAGAATATAGGTCTTTTGCTTTCGGACTTACCTCATGTTTCGTGATTATCTCCAGACTCATTTGTGGTGCCTCAAAGAACAATGGTTCATTGTTTTCCATGGCTAATATTCCATTGTGTACATGGACCACTTCTTCTTTATCTATTCACCTGTTGTTGGACATTTTGATTCCTTCACTGTCTTGGCTATTGTGAATAAGGCTGCACTGAAGCTTTTGCGGCCTGTGTCTTCTCGATTCTTGTCTTCTCCGGTGAGAGGTCCAATGGTGCGCCTGCTGGATTGAATGGTACCTCCATTTTTACTTTTAAACACAGCTCCTTTCTGTTCTCATTATTGGCCGTTACCCCTTTACGTCTCACCAGCAGGTAGAGGGTACACAGTTCTCTAAAACCCCGTCAGCATTTATTGTTTATAGACTTTTTGCTGATGGTCAGTCGACTGGTGTAAGTTGAAACTTTTTGTAGATTAGATTTCATGGGTCTAACATTCCCTGAGGTTGAGCTTTTATCCATTTTCCTTTTTTTTAAAAGAGCGTGAGTAAAACGTTAATATTCATACTCTCTTCTGGAAACATTTGCCTGTTTTGAAATTTTTGTCCATTCCCTACTTCAGCACAATTTTTTAGGGCAGGTGTCCTTTACAGCCCTGAGTCCTTGTGAATGTTAAGTGACCATTAGCTGTGAGTTTAAAGCTGCTCTTGCAGGAAACGGCCACAAGGTGGCATCATTTCTCCTTTACCAAATTTGGTAACTGGGGAAACAGAGCCTGAATGGAAGTGGTGTTCTAGGTTGTAAATTAGAATGGAATGTGCCAGGAAAAAGCCCTTTATGTTTATGTCTCATTACTTGTTGTTCATATTTATAATTTACTGTTTATTTTTTATCCAAGCAAATTTGATTACAATGGTTTGTTTGTTCTAGGTGTGCAAATGTGGTTCTTTCACACATATACGTGTATCTATTCTTCCTCGCATCCTTTTCCCATATAGGTTATGACACAATGTTGAGTAGTCTTCTCCTGGTCTTCCGTACGTCTTTGGTGATTATATATTTCACATGGTTTGTATATCTCTGTTAACCCCAATATGGTAAATTATCCAATCCTCATCCCTTTCTATTTGATGAACCATAAGTGTTTTAATGAATCTGTGATTGCCTTTCTCTGTGGAAATATCTTCATTAGTATCAATTTTTATGTAACTCCTAAAAGTGATATGATAGGATATGTGTCTTTTACTTTCTCACTTACTACAGGTGGTGTGATTACGTCTAGACTCATCTATGGTGCTGCAAATGGCATTGTTTCATTTTTTTCACTAGCGAATATTCCATCTATACATGGAGGAGTTCTTCTTTGTCCACCCATCTGTTGGTGGACTTTTTGGTTACCTCCATATCTTGGCTATTGTAATACTGTGCAATGCAGATTGGCCTGCCTGTGTCTTTCCAATTCTCTCTTCTTAGATTATAGGTCGAGGAGTGGGCCTGCTGGATCATATGGTAGCTCAATGTTTACCTTTTTAAGGCACCTCCATTCTGTTCTCATTTGTGGCCCTTTCCAAGTTACGTCCCCCTTGAAGTTGAGGGTATGCATTTCTCCACAACAGCTTCAGCATTTATTGTTTGTAGTTTTCTTGCTGATGGTTTTTCTGACAAGTGTGAGCTGATACCTCTTTTTGGTTGAATTCGCATGTGCCTCATAATCCGTTTAAACTGAGCTTTAAGGCATATCCTTTTTATTTTTCAAGCTGTGATTACCCCTTAGTTCTTCAAAGTGTTCTCTTAAAGTATGTGTCACATTTTGAAATGTTTTGGCCATTACCTCCCTCAAGACATATTGAGGGCATGTTTCATTTACAGTCCTGCATTACTTCTTCCTATGAAATGACCATTAGCACAGGCCTTAAAGCTGTTTTTGCAGGTAACTGCCAGAGGGTGGCAGCCTTTCTATGTTCCCCACCCTGGTAACTAGGGAAATGCCCTTGCGGCCTGTGGTGTTACTCGGTTATAAATTAGAGTGGAGTGTGCCCGGACAAACCCACACAAGCTGATGTCTCTTTACTTTTTTTGGATTTTTAAATTTAATTTTTATTTTTTATTGGAATAATTTTCCACTGTGTACGTGGACCACTTCTACTTTGTGCATTCCTCGGTTGATGGACATTTTCATTGCTTCCAAGTGTTGGCTATGGAAAATATTGTTGGAGTGCAGGATTGCCAGCATGTGACTTTTTTTTTTTAATATTTATTTATTTATTTATTTATTTATTTATTTATTTATTTATTTATTTATTTATTTATGGCTGTGTTGGACCTTCGTTTGTGCGCGAGGGCTTTCTGTAGTTGCGGTGAGCGGGGGCCACTCTTCATCGCGGTGCGTGGGTCTCTCACTATCGCGGCCTCTCTTGTTGCGGAGCACAGACTCCATGCGCGCAGGCTCAGTGGTTGTGGCTCACTGGCCCAGTTGCTCCGCGGCATGTGGGATCTTCCCAGACCGGGGCTCGAACCCGTGTGCCCTGCATTGGCAGGCAGACTCTCAACCACTGCACCACCAGGGAAGCCCCAAGCCTGTGACTTTTTGATTCTCATTTTCTCAGGTGATAGGCCCAGCAGTGGGTGTGATTGATTGACTGGTAGCACCGTGTTACCCTTATCAAAGCACCTTCTTTGTGTTTTCATTAGTGGCTCTTACCACGTCCCCCTTAGAATCGAGGGTACGCATTTCTCCACAATCGCTTCAGCATTTATTGTTTGCAGCATTTATGCTAATGGCCCTTCTGGCTGGTGTGAGCTGATAGGTTTTTGTACTTTGGGTTTTCATGTCTTTGAAAATTCATAAAACTCATCATTTTTCTCCGCCGTTTTCTTTTCTGCTAAAAAAAGGAAACAGTTGGGAGTACAATATAATTCTTGAAATTGTCTTCTTGGAAGCTTGCCCTCTGTTAAATTTTTTGGTCGATTTTCCAGCCCAGAATTTTTTTAGAGAGCAGGTCTCATTTCCCGAACTGCAAGTGTCGTGCATATTTAGTGACCTTTAGTAATGGGTTAAAAGCTGCTGTTGTGGGAAGTGGCCTCAAGCAGGCAGCATTCCTCCATTCCCAAATCTGGGTACTAGGGCAGCAGAGCCTTTCTGGAAGTCGTGTTCCTAGGTTGTAAATTATATTGGAATGTGCATGGAGAAACCCCCATAAGTTTATGTCTCATTATTTCTTCTTGGTTTTAAAAATTTTTTTAATTGGAGTAAAGCTTAGAATATTGTTTGTCCGAGGTGTACACAATCTGGTTCATTTGTACATTATATATGTCTATTCAAGTACAGATCCCCTTCCCATGTAAAATGTTACAGAGGGTTCCGCACACCTCCCTTCTATATGGTAGGTCTTTTTGAGATATGTATATAATATGTGTTTGTATACATATAGTAACACTAACCTTAATTTATCCAC
Source organism: Balaenoptera physalus (assembly GCF_965194825.1). Taxonomy (NCBI): domain Eukaryota; kingdom Metazoa; phylum Chordata; class Mammalia; order Artiodactyla; family Balaenopteridae; genus Balaenoptera; species Balaenoptera physalus. The sequence continues at coordinate 196,049 of NW_028125515.1, read as the reverse complement.
TCCCCCCACCTTTCCTTTTAGATGAGCATAGTTTGTTTTCTAAATCTGTGAGTGTCTTTCTCTGTGGAAATATGTTCATTTGTGTCAGTTATTAGATAACGCCTGTAAGTGATATCATAGAATATAGGTCTTTTGCTTTCGGACTTACCTCATGTTTCGTGATTATCTCCAGACTCATTTGTGGTGCCTCAAAGAACAATGGTTCATTGTTTTCCATGGCTAATATTCCATTGTGTACATGGACCACTTCTTCTTTATCTATTCACCTGTTGTTGGACATTTTGATTCCTTCACTGTCTTGGCTATTGTGAATAAGGCTGCACTGAAGCTTTTGCGGCCTGTGTCTTCTCGATTCTTGTCTTCTCCGGTGAGAGGTCCAATGGTGCGCCTGCTGGATTGAATGGTACCTCCATTTTTACTTTTAAACACAGCTCCTTTCTGTTCTCATTATTGGCCGTTACCCCTTTACGTCTCACCAGCAGGTAGAGGGTACACAGTTCTCTAAAACCCCGTCAGCATTTATTGTTTATAGACTTTTTGCTGATGGTCAGTCGACTGGTGTAAGTTGAAACTTTTTGTAGATTAGATTTCATGGGTCTAACATTCCCTGAGGTTGAGCTTTTATCCATTTTCCTTTTTTTTAAAAGAGCGTGAGTAAAACGTTAATATTCATACTCTCTTCTGGAAACATTTGCCTGTTTTGAAATTTTTGTCCATTCCCTACTTCAGCACAATTTTTTAGGGCAGGTGTCCTTTACAGCCCTGAGTCCTTGTGAATGTTAAGTGACCATTAGCTGTGAGTTTAAAGCTGCTCTTGCAGGAAACGGCCACAAGGTGGCATCATTTCTCCTTTACCAAATTTGGTAACTGGGGAAACAGAGCCTGAATGGAAGTGGTGTTCTAGGTTGTAAATTAGAATGGAATGTGCCAGGAAAAAGCCCTTTATGTTTATGTCTCATTACTTGTTGTTCATATTTATAATTTACTGTTTATTTTTTATCCAAGCAAATTTGATTACAATGGTTTGTTTGTTCTAGGTGTGCAAATGTGGTTCTTTCACACATATACGTGTATCTATTCTTCCTCGCATCCTTTTCCCATATAGGTTATGACACAATGTTGAGGAGTCTTCTCCTGGTCTTCCGTACGTCTTTGGTGATTATATATTTCACATGGTTTGTATATCTCTGTTAACCCCAATATGGTAAATTATCCAATCCTCATCCCTTTCTATTTGATGAACCATAAGTGTTTTAATGAATCTGTGATTGCCTTTCTCTGTGGAAATATCTTCATTAGTATCAATTTTTATGTAACTCCTAAAAGTGATATGATAGGATATGTGTCTTTTACTTTCTCACTTACTACAGGTGGTGTGATTACGTCTAGACTCATCTATGGTGCTGCAAATGGCATTGTTTCATTTTTTTCACTAGCGAATATTCCATCTATACATGGAGGAGTTCTTCTTTGTCCACCCATCTGTTGGTGGACTTTTTGGTTACCTCCATATCTTGGCTATTGTAATACTGTGCAATGCAGATTGGCCTGCCTGTGTCTTTCCAATTCTCTCTTCTTAGATTATAGGTCGAGGAGTGGGCCTGCTGGATCATATGGTAGCTCAATGTTTACCTTTTTAAGGCACCTCCATTCTGTTCTCATTTGTGGCCCTTTCCAAGTTACGTCCCCCTTGAAGTTGAGGGTATGCATTTCTCCACAACAGCTTCAGCATTTATTGTTTGTAGTTTTCTTGCTGATGGTTTTTCTGACAAGTGTGAGCTGATACCTCTTTTTGGTTGAATTCGCATGTGCCTCATAATCCGTTGAAACTGAGCTTTAAGGCATATCCTTTTTATTTTTCAAGCTGTGATTACCCCTTAGTTCTTCAAAGTGTTCTCTTAAAGTATGTGTCACATTTTGAAATGTTTTGGCCATTACCTCCCTCAAGACATATTGAGGGCATGTTTCATTTACAGTCCTGCATTACTTCTTCCTATGAAATGACCATTAGCACAGGCCTTAAAGCTGTTTTTGCAGGTAACTGCCAGAGGGTGGCAGCCTTTCTATGTTCCCCACCCTGGTAACTAGGGAAATGCCCTTGCGGCCTGTGGTGTTACTCGGTTATAAATTAGAGTGGAGTGTGCCCGGACAAACCCACACAAGCTGATGTCTCTTTACTTTTTTTGGATTTTTAAATTTAATTTTTATTTTTTATTGGAATAATTTTCCACTGTGTACGTGGACCACTTCTACTTTGTGCATTCCTCGGTTGATGGACATTTTCATTGCTTCCAAGTGTTGGCTATGGAAAATATTGTTGGAGTGCAGGATTGCCAGCATGTGACTTTTTTTTTTTAATATTTATTTATTTATTTATTTATTTATTTATTTATTTATTTATTTATTTATTTATGGCTGTGTTGGACCTTCGTTTGTGTGCGAGGGCTTTCTGTAGTTGCGGTGAGCGGGGGCCACTCTTCATCGCGGTGCGTGGGTCTCTCACTATCGCGGCCTCTCTTGTTGCGGAGCACAGACTCCATGCGCGCAGGCTCAGTGGTTGTGGCTCACTGGCCCAGTTGCTCCGCGGCATGTGGGATCTTCCCAGACCGGGGCTCGAACCCGTGTGCCCTGCATTGGCAGGCAGACTCTCAACCACTGCACCACCAGGGAAGCCCCAAGCCTGTGACTTTTTGATTCTCATTTTCTCAGGTGATAGGCCCAGCAGTGGGTGTGATTGATTGACTGGTAGCACCGTGTTACCCTTATCAAAGCACCTTCTTTGTGTTTTCATTAGTGGCTCTAACCACGTCCCCCTTAGAATCGAGGGTACGCATTTCTCCACAATCGCTTCAGCATTTATTGTTTGCAGCATTTATGCTAATGGCCCTTCTGGCTGGTGTGAGCTGATAGGTTTTTGTACTTTGGGTTTTCATGTCTTTGAAAATTCATAAAACTCATCATTTTTCTCCGCCGTTTTCTTTTCTGCTAAAAAAAGGAAACAGTTGGGAGTACAATATAATTCTTGAAATTGTCTTCTTGGAAGCTTGCCCTCTGTTAAATTTTTTGGTCGATTTTCCAGCCCAGAATTTTTTTAGAGAGCAGGTCTCATTTCCCGAACTGCAAGTGTCGTGCATATTTAGTGACCTTTAGTAATGGGTTAAAAGCTGCTGTTGTGGGAAGTGGCCTCAAGCAGGCAGCATTCCTCCATTCCCAAATCTGGGTACTAGGGCAGCAGAGCCTTTCTGGAAGTCGTGTTCCTAGGTTGTAAATTATATTGGAATGTGCATGGAGAAACCCCCATAAGTTTATGTCTCATTATTTCTTCTTGGTTTTAAAAATTTTTTTAATTGGAGTAAAGCTTAGAATATTGTTTGTCCGAGGTGTACACAATCTGGTTCATTTGTACATTATATATGTCTATTCAAGTACAGATCCCCTTCCCATGTAAAATGTTACAGAGGGTTCCGCACACCTCCCTTCTATATGGTAGGTCTTTTTGAGATATGTATATAATATGTGTTTGTATACATATAGTAACACTAACCTTAATTTATCCACTCCCCCCACCTTTCCTTTTAGATGAGCATAGTTTGTTTTCTAAATCTGTGAGTGTCTTTCTCTGTGGAAATATGTTCATTTGTGTCAGTTATTAGATAACGCCTGTAAGTGATATCATAGAATATAGGTCTTTTGCTTTCGGACTTACCTCATGTTTCGTGATTATCTCCAGACTCATTTGTGGTGCCTCAAAGAACAATGGTTCATTGTTTTCCATGGCTAATATTCCATTGTGTACATGGACCACTTCTTCTTTATCTATTCACCTGTTGTTGGACATTTTGATTCCTTCACTGTCTTGGCTATTGTGAATAAGGCTGCACTGAAGCTTTTGCGGCCTGTGTCTTCTCGATTCTTGTCTTCTCCGGTGAGAGGTCCAATGGTGCGCCTGCTGGATTGAATGGTACCTCCATTTTTACTTTTAAACACAGCTCCTTTCTGTTCTCATTATTGGCCGTTACCCCTTTACGTCTCACCAGCAGGTAGAGGGTACACAGTTCTCTAAAACCCCGTCAGCATTTATTGTTTATAGACTTTTTGCTGATGGTCAGTCGACTGGTGTAAGTTGAAACTTTTTGTAGATTAGATTTCATGGGTCTAACATTCCCTGAGGTTGAGCTTTTATCCATTTTCCTTTTTTTTAAAAGAGCGTGAGTAAAACGTTAATATTCATACTCTCTTCTGGAAACATTTGCCTGTTTTGAAATTTTTGTCCATTCCCTACTTCAGCACAATTTTTTAGGGCAGGTGTCCTTTACAGCCCTGAGTCCTTGTGAATGTTAAGTGACCATTAGCTGTGAGTTTAAAGCTGCTCTTGCAGGAAACGGCCACAAGGTGGCATCATTTCTCCTTTACCAAATTTGGTAACTGGGGAAACAGAGCCTGAATGGAAGTGGTGTTCTAGGTTGTAAATTAGAATGGAATGTGCCAGGAAAAAGCCCTTTATGTTTATGTCTCATTACTTGTTGTTCATATTTATAATTTACTGTTTATTTTTTATCCAAGCAAATTTGATTACAATGGTTTGTTTGTTCTAGGTGTGCAAATGTGGTTCTTTCACACATATACGTGTATCTATTCTTCCTCGCATCCTTTTCCCATATAGGTTATGACACAATGTTGAGTAGTCTTCTCCTGGTCTTCCGTACGTCTTTGGTGATTATATATTTCACATGGTTTGTATATCTCTGTTAACCCCAATATGGTAAATTATCCAATCCTCATCCCTTTCTATTTGATGAACCATAAGTGTTTTAATGAATCTGTGATTGCCTTTCTCTGTGGAAATATCTTCATTAGTATCAATTTTTATGTAACTCCTAAAAGTGATATGATAGGATATGTGTCTTTTACTTTCTCACTTACTACAGGTGGTGTGATTACGTCTAGACTCATCTATGGTGCTGCAAATGGCATTGTTTCATTTTTTTCACTAGCGAATATTCCATCTATACATGGAGGAGTTCTTCTTTGTCCACCCATCTGTTGGTGGACTTTTTGGTTACCTCCATATCTTGGCTATTGTAATACTGTGCAATGCAGATTGGCCTGCCTGTGTCTTTCCAATTCTCTCTTCTTAGATTATAGGTCGAGGAGTGGGCCTGCTGGATCATATGGTAGCTCAATGTTTACCTTTTTAAGGCACCTCCATTCTGTTCTCATTTGTGGCCCTTTCCAAGTTACGTCCCCCTTGAAGTTGAGGGTATGCATTTCTCCACAACAGCTTCAGCATTTATTGTTTGTAGTTTTCTTGCTGATGGTTTTTCTGACAAGTGTGAGCTGATACCTCTTTTTGGTTGAATTCGCATGTGCCTCATAATCCGTTGAAACTGAGCTTTAAGGCATATCCTTTTTATTTTTCAAGCTGTGATTACCCCTTAGTTCTTCAAAGTGTTCTCTTAAAGTATGTGTCACATTTTGAAATGTTTTGGCCATTACCTCCCTCAAGACATATTGAGGGCATGTTTCATTTACAGTCCTGCATTACTTCTTCCTATGAAATGACCATTAGCACAGGCCTTAAAGCTGTTTTTGCAGGTAACTGCCAGAGGGTGGCAGCCTTTCTATGTTCCCCACCCTGGTAACTAGGGAAATGCCCTTGCGGCCTGTGGTGTTACTCGGTTATAAATTAGAGTGGAGTGTGCCCGGACAAACCCACACAAGCTGATGTCTCTTTACTTTTTTTGGATTTTTAAATTTAATTTTTATTTTTTATTGGAATAATTTTCCACTGTGTACGTGGACCACTTCTACTTTGTGCATTCCTCGGTTGATGGACATTTTCATTGCTTCCATGTGTTGGCTATGGAAAATATTGTTGGAGTGCAGGATTGCCAGCATGTGACTTTTTTTTTTTAATATTTATTTATTTATTTATTTATTTATTTATTTATTTATTTATTTATTTATTTATTTATTTATGGCTGTGTTGGACCTTCGTTTGTGCGCGAGGGCTTTCTGTAGTTGCGGTGAGCGGGGGCCACTCTTCATCGCGGTGCGTGGGTCTCTCACTATCGCGGCCTCTCTTGTTGCGGAGCACAGACTCCATGCGCGCAGGCTCAGTGGTTGTGGCTCACTGGCCCAGTTGCTCCGCGGCATGTGGGATCTTCCCAGACCGGGGCTCGAACCCGTGTGCCCTGCATTGGCAGGCAGACTCTCAACCACTGCACCACCAGGGAAGCCCCAAGCCTGTGACTTTTTGATTCTCATTTTCTCAGGTGATAGGCCCAGCAGTGGGTGTGATTGATTGACTGGTAGCACCGTGTTACCCTTATCAAAGCACCTTCTTTGTGTTTTCATTAGTGGCTCTTACCACGTCCCCCTTAGAATCGAGGGTACGCATTTCTCCACAATCGCTTCAGCATTTATTGTTTGCAGCATTTATGCTAATGGCCCTTCTGGCTGGTGTGAGCTGATAGGTTTTTGTACTTTGGGTTTTCATGTCTTTGAAAATTCATAAAACTCATCATTTTTCTCCGCCGTTTTCTTTTCTGCTAAAAAAAGGAAACAGTTGGGAGTACAATATAATTCTTGAAATTGTCTTCTTGGAAGCTTGCCCTCTGTTAAATTTTTTGGTCGATTTTCCAGCCCAGAATTTTTTTAGAGAGCAGGTCTCATTTCCCGAACTGCAAGTGTCGTGCATATTTAGTGACCTTTAGTAATGGGTTAAAAGCTGCTGTTGTGGGAAGTGGCCTCAAGCAGGCAGCATTCCTCCATTCCCAAATCTGGGTACTAGGGCAGCAGAGCCTTTCTGGAAGTCGTGTTCCTAGGTTGTAAATTATATTGGAATGTGCATGGAGAAACCCCCATAAGTTTATGTCTCATTATTTCTTCTTGGTTTTAAAAATTTTTTTAATTGGAGTAAAGCTTAGAATATTGTTTGTCCGAGGTGTACACAATCTGGTTCATTTGTACATTATATATGTCTATTCAAGTACAGATCCCCTTCCCATGTAAAATGTTACAGAGGGTTCCGCACACCTCCCTTCTATATGGTAGGTCTTTTTGAGATATGTATATAATATGTGTTTGTATACATATAGTAACACTAACCTTAATTTATCCACTCCCCCCACCTTTCCTTTTAGATGAGCATAGTTTGTTTTCTAAATCTGTGAGTGTCTTTCTCTGTGGAAATATGTTCATTTGTGTCAGTTATTAGATAACGCCTGTAAGTGATATCATAGAATATAGGTCTTTTGCTTTCGGACTTACCTCATGTTTCGTGATTATCTCCAGACTCATTTGTGGTGCCTCAAAGAACAATGGTTCATTGTTTTCCATGGCTAATATTCCATTGTGTACATGGACCACTTCTTCTTTATCTATTCACCTGTTGTTGGACATTTTGATTCCTTCACTGTCTTGGCTATTGTGAATAAGGCTGCACTGAAGCTTTTGCGGCCTGTGTCTTCTCGATTCTTGTCTTCTCCGGTGAGAGGTCCAATGGTGCGCCTGCTGGATTGAATGGTACCTCCATTTTTACTTTTAAACACAGCTCCTTTCTGTTCTCATTATTGGCCGTTACCCCTTTACGTCTCACCAGCAGGTAGAGGGTACACAGTTCTCTAAAACCCCGTCAGCATTTATTGTTTATAGACTTTTTGCTGATGGTCAGTCGACTGGTGTAAGTTGAAACTTTTTGTAGATTAGATTTCATGGGTCTAACATTCCCTGAGGTTGAGCTTTTATCCATTTTCCTTTTTTTTAAAAGAGCGTGAGTAAAACGTTAATATTCATACTCTCTTCTGGAAACATTTGCCTGTTTTGAAATTTTTGTCCATTCCCTACTTCAGCACAATTTTTTAGGGCAGGTGTCCTTTACAGCCCTGAGTCCTTGTGAATGTTAAGTGACCATTAGCTGTGAGTTTAAAGCTGCTCTTGCAGGAAACGGCCACAAGGTGGCATCATTTCTCCTTTACCAAATTTGGTAACTGGGGAAACAGAGCCTGAATGGAAGTGGTGTTCTAGGTTGTAAATTAGAATGGAATGTGCCAGGAAAAAGCCCTTTATGTTTATGTCTCATTACTTGTTGTTCATATTTATAATTTACTGTTTATTTTTTATCCAAGCAAATTTGATTACAATGGTTTGTTTGTTCTAGGTGTGCAAATGTGGTTCTTTCACACATATACGTGTATCTATTCTTCCTCGCATCCTTTTCCCATATAGGTTATGACACAATGTTGAGTAGTCTTCTCCTGGTCTTCCGTACGTCTTTGGTGATTATATATTTCACATGGTTTGTATATCTCTGTTAACCCCAATATGGTAAATTATCCAATCCTCATCCCTTTCTATTTGATGAACCATAAGTGTTTTAATGAATCTGTGATTGCCTTTCTCTGTGGAAATATCTTCATTAGTATCAATTTTTATGTAACTCCTAAAAGTGATATGATAGGATATGTGTCTTTTACTTTCTCACTTACTACAGGTGGTGTGATTACGTCTAGACTCATCTATGGTGCTGCAAATGGCATTGTTTCATTTTTTTCACTAGCGAATATTCCATCTATACATGGAGGAGTTCTTCTTTGTCCACCCATCTGTTGGTGGACTTTTTGGTTACCTCCATATCTTGGCTATTGTAATACTGTGCAATGCAGATTGGCCTGCCTGTGTCTTTCCAATTCTCTCTTCTTAGATTATAGGTCGAGGAGTGGGCCTGCTGGATCATATGGTAGCTCAATGTTTACCTTTTTAAGGCACCTCCATTCTGTTCTCATTTGTGGCCCTTTCCAAGTTACGTCCCCCTTGAAGTTGAGGGTATGCATTTCTCCACAACAGCTTCAGCATTTATTGTTTGTAGTTTTCTTGCTGATGGTTTTTCTGACAAGTGTGAGCTGATACCTCTTTTTGGTTGAATTCGCATGTGCCTCATAATCCGTTGAAACTGAGCTTTAAGGCATATCCTTTTTATTTTTCAAGCTGTGATTACCCCTTAGTTCTTCAAAGTGTTCTCTTAAAGTATGTGTCACATTTTGAAATGTTTTGGCCATTACCTCCCTCAAGACATATTGAGGGCATGTTTCATTTACAGTCCTGCATTACTTCTTCCTATGAAATGACCATTAGCACAGGCCTTAAAGCTGTTTTTGCAGGTAACTGCCAGAGGGTGGCAGCCTTTCTATGTTCCCCACCCTGGTAACTAGGGAAATGCCCTTGCGGCCTGTGGTGTTACTCGGTTATAAATTAGAGTGGAGTGTGCCCGGACAAACCCACACAAGCTGATGTCTCTTTACTTTTTTTGGATTTTTAAATTTAATTTTTATTTTTTATTGGAATAATTTTCCACTGTGTACGTGGACCACTTCTACTTTGTGCATTCCTCGGTTGATGGACATTTTCATTGCTTCCAAGTGTTGGCTATGGAAAATATTGTTGGAGTGCAGGATTGCCAGCATGTGACTTTTTTTTTTTAATATTTATTTATTTATTTATTTATTTATTTATTTATTTATTTATTTATTTATTTATTTATGGCTGTGTTGGACCTTCGTTTGTGCGCGAGGGCTTTCTGTAGTTGCGGTGAGCGGGGGCCACTCTTCATCGCGGTGCGTGGGTCTCTCACTATCGCGGCCTCTCTTGTTGCGGAGCACAGACTCCATGCGCGCAGGCTCAGTGGTTGTGGCTCACTGGCCCAGTTGCTCCGCGGCATGTGGGATCTTCCCAGACCGGGGCTCGAACCCGTGTGCCCTGCATTGGCAGGCAGACTCTCAACCACTGCACCACCAGGGAAGCCCCAAGCCTGTGACTTTTTGATTCTCATTTTCTCAGGTGATAGGCCCAGCAGTGGGTGTGATTGATTGACTGGTAGCACCGTGTTACCCTTATCAAAGCACCTTCTTTGTGTTTTCATTAGTGGCTCTTACCACGTCCCCCTTAGAATCGAGGGTACGCATTTCTCCACAATCGCTTCAGCATTTATTGTTTGCAGCATTTATGCTAATGGCCCTTCTGGCTGGTGTGAGCTGATAGGTTTTTGTACTTTGGGTTTTCATGTCTTTGAAAATTCATAAAACTCATCATTTTTCTCCGCCGTTTTCTTTTCTGCTAAAAAAAGGAAACAGTTGGGAGTACAATATAATTCTTGAAATTGTCTTCTTGGAAGCTTGCCCTCTGTTAAATTTTTTGGTCGATTTTCCAGCCCAGAATTTTTTTAGAGAGCAGGTCTCATTTCCCGAACTGCAAGTGTCGTGCATATTTAGTGACCTTTAGTAATGGGTTAAAAGCTGCTGTTGTGGGAAGTGGCCTCAAGCAGGCAGCATTCCTCCATTCCCAAATCTGGGTACTAGGGCAGCAGAGCCTTTCTGGAAGTCGTGTTCCTAGGTTGTAAATTATATTGGAATGTGCATGGAGAAACCCCCATAAGTTTATGTCTCATTATTTCTTCTTGGTTTTAAAAATTTTTTTAATTGGAGTAAAGCTTAGAATATTGTTTGTCCGAGGTGTACACAATCTGGTTCATTTGTACATTATATATGTCTATTCAAGTACAGATCCCCTTCCCATGTAAAATGTTACAGAGGGTTCCGCACACCTCCCTTCTATATGGTAGGTCTTTTTGAGATATGTATATAATATGTGTTTGTATACATATAGTAACACTAACCTTAATTTATCCACTCCCCCCACCTTTCCTTTTAGATGAGCATAGTTTGTTTTCTAAATCTGTGAGTGTCTTTCTCTGTGGAAATATGTTCATTTGTGTCAGTTATTAGATAACGCCTGTAAGTGATATCATAGAATATAGGTCTTTTGCTTTCGGACTTACCTCATGTTTCGTGATTATCTCCAGACTCATTTGTGGTGCCTCAAAGAACAATGGTTCATTGTTTTCCATGGCTAATATTCCATTGTGTACATGGACCACTTCTTCTTTATCTATTCACCTGTTGTTGGACATTTTGATTCCTTCACTGTCTTGGCTATTGTGAATAAGGCTGCACTGAAGCTTTTGCGGCCTGTGTCTTCTCGATTCTTGTCTTCTCCGGTGAGAGGTCCAATGGTGCGCCTGCTGGATTGAATGGTACCTCCATTTTTACTTTTAAACACAGCTCCTTTCTGTTCTCATTATTGGCCGTTACCCCTTTACGTCTCACCAGCAGGTAGAGGGTACACAGTTCTCTAAAACCCCGTCAGCATTTATTGTTTATAGACTTTTTGCTGATGGTCAGTCGACTGGTGTAAGTTGAAACTTTTTGTAGATTAGATTTCATGGGTCTAACATTCCCTGAGGTTGAGCTTTTATCCATTTTCCTTTTTTTTAAAAGAGCGTGAGTAAAACGTTAATATTCATACTCTCTTCTGGAAACATTTGCCTGTTTTGAAATTTTTGTCCATTCCCTACTTCAGCACAATTTTTTAGGGCAGGTGTCCTTTACAGCCCTGAGTCCTTGTGAATGTTAAGTGACCATTAGCTGTGAGTTTAAAGCTGCTCTTGCAGGAAACGGCCACAAGGTGGCATCATTTCTCCTTTACCAAATTTGGTAACTGGGGAAACAGAGCCTGAATGGAAGTGGTGTTCTAGGTTGTAAATTAGAATGGAATGTGCCAGGAAAAAGCCCTTTATGTTTATGTCTCATTACTTGTTGTTCATATTTATAATTTACTGTTTATTTTTTATCCAAGCAAATTTGATTACAATGGTTTGTTTGTTCTAGGTGTGCAAATGTGGTTCTTTCACACATATACGTGTATCTATTCTTCCTCGCATCCTTTTCCCATATAGGTTATGACACAATGTTGAGTAGTCTTCTCCTGGTCTTCCGTACGTCTTTGGTGATTATATATTTCACATGGTTTGTATATCTCTGTTAACCCCAATATGGTAAATTATCCAATCCTCATCCCTTTCTATTTGATGAACCATAAGTGTTTTAATGAATCTGTGATTGCCTTTCTCTGTGGAAATATCTTCATTAGTATCAATTTTTATGTAACTCCTAAAAGTGATATGATAGGATATGTGTCTTTTACTTTCTCACTTACTACAGGTGGTGTGATTACGTCTAGACTCATCTATGGTGCTGCAAATGGCATTGTTTCATTTTTTTCACTAGCGAATATTCCATCTATACATGGAGGAGTTCTTCTTTGTCCACCCATCTGTTGGTGGACTTTTTGGTTACCTCCATATCTTGGCTATTGTAATACTGTGCAATGCAGATTGGCCTGCCTGTGTCTTTCCAATTCTCTCTTCTTAGATTATAGGTCGAGGAGTGGGCCTGCTGGATCATATGGTAGCTCAATGTTTACCTTTTTAAGGCACCTCCATTCTGTTCTCATTTGTGGCCCTTTCCAAGTTACGTCCCCCTTGAAGTTGAGGGTATGCATTTCTCCACAACAGCTTCAGCATTTATTGTTTGTAGTTTTCTTGCTGATGGTTTTTCTGACAAGTGTGAGCTGATACCTCTTTTTGGTTGAATTCGCATGTGCCTCATAATCCGTTGAAACTGAGCTTTAAGGCATATCCTTTTTATTTTTCAAGCTGTGATTACCCCTTAGTTCTTCAAAGTGTTCTCTTAAAGTATGTGTCACATTTTGAAATGTTTTGGCCATTACCTCCCTCAAGACATATTGAGGGCATGTTTCATTTACAGTCCTGCATTACTTCTTCCTATGAAATGACCATTAGCACAGGCCTTAAAGCTGTTTTTGCAGGTAACTGCCAGAGGGTGGCAGCCTTTCTATGTTCCCCACCCTGGTAACTAGGGAAATGCCCTTGCGGCCTGTGGTGTTACTCGGTTATAAATTAGAGTGGAGTGTGCCCGGACAAACCCACACAAGCTGATGTCTCTTTACTTTTTTTGGATTTTTAAATTTAATTTTTATTTTTTATTGGAATAATTTTCCACTGTGTACGTGGACCACTTCTACTTTGTGCATTCCTCGGTTGATGGACATTTTCATTGCTTCCAAGTGTTGGCTATGGAAAATATTGTTGGAGTGCAGGATTGCCAGCATGTGACTTTTTTTTTTTAATATTTATTTATTTATTTATTTATTTATTTATTTATTTATTTATTTATTTATTTATGGCTGTGTTGGACCTTCGTTTGTGCGCGAGGGCTTTCTGTAGTTGCGGTGAGCGGGGGCCACTCTTCATCGCGGTGCGTGGGTCTCTCACTATCGCGGCCTCTCTTGTTGCGGAGCACAGACTCCATGCGCGCAGGCTCAGTGGTTGTGGCTCACTGGCCCAGTTGCTCCGCGGCATGTGGGATCTTCCCAGACCGGGGCTCGAACCCGTGTGCCCTGCATTGGCAGGCAGACTCTCAACCACTGCACCACCAGGGAAGCCCCAAGCCTGTGACTTTTTGATTCTCATTTTCTCAGGTGATAGGCCCAGCAGTGGGTGTGATTGATTGACTGGTAGCACCGTGTTACCCTTATCAAAGCACCTTCTTTGTGTTTTCATTAGTGGCTCTTACCACGTCCCCCTTAGAATCGAGGGTACGCATTTCTCCACAATCGCTTCAGCATTTATTGTTTGCAGCATTTATGCTAATGGCCCTTCTGGCTGGTGTGAGCTGATAGGTTTTTGTACTTTGGGTTTTCATGTCTTTGAAAATTCATAAAACTCATCATTTTTCTCCGCCGTTTTCTTTTCTGCTAAAAAAAGGAAACAGTTGGGAGTACAATATAATTCTTGAAATTGTCTTCTTGGAAGCTTGCCCTCTGTTAAATTTTTTGGTCGATTTTCCAGCCCAGAATTTTTTTAGAGAGCAGGTCTCATTTCCCGAACTGCAAGTGTCGTGCATATTTAGTGACCTTTAGTAATGGGTTAAAAGCTGCTGTTGTGGGAAGTGGCCTCAAGCAGGCAGCATTCCTCCATTCCCAAATCTGGGTACTAGGGCAGCAGAGCCTTTCTGGAAGTCGTGTTCCTAGGTTGTAAATTATATTGGAATGTGCATGGAGAAACCCCCATAAGTTTATGTCTCATTATTTCTTCTTGGTTTTAAAAATTTTTTTAATTGGAGTAAAGCTTAGAATATTGTTTGTCCGAGGTGTACACAATCTGGTTCATTTGTACATTATATATGTCTATTCAAGTACAGATCCCCTTCCCATGTAAAATGTTACAGAGGGTTCCGCACACCTCCCTTCTATATGGTAGGTCTTTTTGAGATATGTATATAATATGTGTTTGTATACATATAGTAACACTAACCTTAATTTATCCACTCCCCCCACCTTTCCTTTTAGATGAGCATAGTTTGTTTTCTAAATCTGTGAGTGTCTTTCTCTGTGGAAATATGTTCATTTGTGTCAGTTATTAGATAACGCCTGTAAGTGATATCATAGAATATAGGTCTTTTGCTTTCGGACTTACCTCATGTTTCGTGATTATCTCCAGACTCATTTGTGGTGCCTCAAAGAACAATGGTTCATTGTTTTCCATGGCTAATATTCCATTGTGTACATGGACCACTTCTTCTTTATCTATTCACCTGTTGTTGGACATTTTGATTCCTTCACTGTCTTGGCTATTGTGAATAAGGCTGCACTGAAGCTTTTGCGGCCTGTGTCTTCTCGATTCTTGTCTTCTCCGGTGAGAGGTCCAATGGTGCGCCTGCTGGATTGAATGGTACCTCCATTTTTACTTTTAAACACAGCTCCTTTCTGTTCTCATTATTGGCCGTTACCCCTTTACGTCTCACCAGCAGGTAGAGGGTACACAGTTCTCTAAAACCCCGTCAGCATTTATTGTTTATAGACTTTTTGCTGATGGTCAGTCGACTGGTGTAAGTTGAAACTTTTTGTAGATTAGATTTCATGGGTCTAACATTCCCTGAGGTTGAGCTTTTATCCATTTTCCTTTTTTTTAAAAGAGCGTGAGTAAAACGTTAATATTCATACTCTCTTCTGGAAACATTTTCCTGTTTTGAAATTTTTGTCCATTCCCTACTTCAGCACAATTTTTTAGGGCAGGTGTCCTTTACAGCCCTGAGTCCTTGTGAATGTTAAGTGACCATTAGCTGTGAGTTTAAAGCTGCTCTTGCAGGAAACGGCCACAAGGTGGCATCATTTCTCCTTTACCAAATTTGGTAACTGGGGAAACAGAGCCTGAATGGAAGTGGTGTTCTAGGTTGTAAATTAGAATGGAATGTGCCAGGAAAAAGCCCTTTATGTTTATGTCTCATTACTTGTTGTTCATATTTATAATTTACTGTTTATTTTTTATCCAAGCAAATTTGATTACAATGGTTTGTTTGTTCTAGGTGTGCAAATGTGGTTCTTTCACACATATACGTGTATCTATTCTTCCTCGCATCCTTTTCCCATATAGGTTATGACACAATGTTGAGTAGTCTTCTCCTGGTCTTCCGTACGTCTTTGGTGATTATATATTTCACATGGTTTGTATATCTCTGTTAACCCCAATATGGTAAATTATCCAATCCTCATCCCTTTCTATTTGATGAACCATAAGTGTTTTAATGAATCTGTGATTGCCTTTCTCTGTGGAAATATCTTCATTAGTATCAATTTTTATGTAACTCCTAAAAGTGATATGATAGGATATGTGTCTTTTACTTTCTCACTTACTACAGGTGGTGTGATTACGTCTAGACTCATCTATGGTGCTGCAAATGGCATTGTTTCATTTTTTTCACTAGCGAATATTCCATCTATACATGGAGGAGTTCTTCTTTGTCCACCCATCTGTTGGTGGACTTTTTGGTTACCTCCATATCTTGGCTATTGTAATACTGTGCAATGCAGATTGGCCTGCCTGTGTCTTTCCAATTCTCTCTTCTTAGATTATAGGTCGAGGAGTGGGCCTGCTGGATCATATGGTAGCTCAATGTTTACCTTTTTAAGGCACCTCCATTCTGTTCTCATTTGTGGCCCTTTCCAAGTTACGTCCCCCTTGAAGTTGAGGGTATGCATTTCTCCACAACAGCTTCAGCATTTATTGTTTGTAGTTTTCTTGCTGATGGTTTTTCTGACAAGTGTGAGCTGATACCTCTTTTTGGTTGAATTCGCATGTGCCTCATAATCCGTTGAAACTGAGCTTTAAGGCATATCCTTTTTATTTTTCAAGCTGTGATTACCCCTTAGTTCTTCAAAGTGTTCTCTTAAAGTATGTGTCACATTTTGAAATGTTTTGGCCATTACCTCCCTCAAGACATATTGAGGGCATGTTTCATTTACAGTCCTGCATTACTTCTTCCTATGAAATGACCATTAGCACAGGCCTTAAAGCTGTTTTTGCAGGTAACTGCCAGAGGGTGGCAGCCTTTCTATGTTCCCCACCCTGGTAACTAGGGAAATGCCCTTGCGGCCTGTGGTGTTTCTCGGTTATAAATTAGAGTGGAGTGTGCCCGGACAAACCCACACAAGCTGATGTCTCTTTACTTTTGTTGGATTTTTAAATTTAATTTTTATTTTTTATTGGAGTAATCTTCCACTGTGTACGTGGACCACTTCTAATTTGTGCATTCCTCGGTTGATGGACATTTTCATTGCTTCCAAGTGTTGGGTATGATAAATATTGTTGGAGTGCAGGATTTCCAGCCTGTGACTTTTTTTTTTAATATTTATTTATTTATTTATTTATTTATTTATTTATTTATTTATTTATTTATTTATTTATTTATTTTTGGCTGTGTTGGATATTCGTTTGTGCGCGAGGGATTTCTGTAGTTGCGGCGAGCGGGGGCCACTCTTCATCGCGGTAGGTGGGTCTCTCACTATCACGGCCTCTCTTGTTGCGGAGCACAGGCTCCATGCGCGCAGGCTCAGTGGTTGTGGCTCACGGGCCCAGTTGCTCCGCGGCATGTGGGATCTTCCCAGACCGGGGCTCGAACCCGTGTGCCCTGCATTGGCAGGCAGACTCTCAACCACTGCACCACCAGGGAAGCCCCAAGCCTGTGACTTTTTGATTCTCATTTTCTCAGGTGATAGGCCCAGCAGTGGGTGTGATTGATTGACTGGTAGCACCGTGTTACCCTTTTCAAAGCACCTTCTTTGTGTTTTCATTAGTGGCTCTTACCACGTCTCCCTTAGAATCGAGGGTACGCATTTCTCCACAATCGCTTCAGCATTTATTGTTTGCAGCATTTATGCTAATGGCCCTTCTGGCTGGTGTGAGCTGATAGGTTTTTGTACTTTGGGTTTGCATGTCTTTGAAAATTCATAAAACTCATCATTTTTCTCCGCCGTTTTCTTTTCTGCTAAAAAAAAGGAAACAGTTGGGAGTACAATATAACTCTTGAAATTGTCTTCTTGGTAGCTTGCCCTCTGTTAAATTTTTTGGTCGATTTTCCAGCCCAGAATTTTTTTAGAGAGCAGGTCTCATTTCCCGAACTGCAAGTGTGGTGCATATTTAGTGACCTTTAGCAATGGGTTAAAAGCTGCTGTTGTGGGAAGTGGCCTCAAGCAGGCAGCATTCCTTCATTCCCAAATCTGGGTACTAGGGCAGCAGAGCCTTTCTGGAAGTCGTGTTCCTAGGTTGTAAATTATATTGGAATGTGCATGGGCAAACCCCCATAAGTTTATGTCTCATTATTTCTTCTTGGTTTTAAAAATTTTTTTAATTGGGGTAAAGCTTAGAATATTGTTTGTCCGAGGTGTACACAATCTGGTTCATTTGTACATTATATATGTCTATTCAAGTACAGATCCCCTTCCCATGTAAAATGTTACAGAGGGTTCCGCACACCTCCCTTCTATATGGTAGGTCTTTTTGAGATATGTATATAATATGTGTTTGTATACATATAGTAACACTAAGCTTAATTTATCCACTCCCCCCACCTTTCCTTTTAGATGAGCATAGTTTGTTTTCTAAATCTGTGAGTGTCTTTCTCTGTGGAAATATGTTCATTTGTGTCAGTTATTAGATAACGCCTATAAGTGATATCATAGAATATAGGTCTTTTGCTTTCGGAATTACCTCATGTTTCGTGATTATCTCCAGACTCATTTGTGGTGCCTCAAAGAACAATGGTTCATTGTTTTCCATGGCTAATATTCCATTGTGTACATGGACCACTTCTTCTTTATCTATTCACCTGTTGTTGGACATTTTGATTCCTTCACTGTCTTGGCTATTGTGAATAAGGCTGCACTGAAGCTTTTGCGGCCTGTGTCTTCTCGATTCTTGTCTTCTCCGGTGAGAGGTCCAATGGTGCGCCTGCTGGATTGAATGGTACCTCCATTTTTACTTTTAAACACAGCTCCTTTCTGTTCTCATTATTGGCCGTTACCCCTTTACGTCTCACCAGCAGGTAGAGGGTACACAGTTCTCTAAAACCCCGTCAGCCTTTATTGTTTGTAGACTTTTTGCTGATGGTCAGTCGACTGGTGTAAGTTGAAACTTTTTGTAGATTAGATTTCATGGGTCTAACATTCCCTGAGGTTGAGCTTTTATCCATTTTCCTTTTTTTTAAAAGAGCGTGAGTAAAACGTTAATATTCATACTCTCTTCTGGAAACATTTGCCTGTTTTGAAATTTTTGTCCATTCCCTACTTCAGCACAATTTTTTAGGGCAGGTGTCCTTTACAGCCCTGAGTCCTTGTGAATGTTAAGTGGCCATTAGCTGTGAGTTTAAAGCTGCTCTTGCAGGAAAGGGCCACAAGGTGGCATCATTTCTCCTTTACCATATTTGGTAACTGGGGAAACAGAGCCTTAATGGAAGTGGTGTTCTAGGTTGTAAATTAGAATGGAATGTGCCAGGAAAAAGCCCTTTATATTTATGTCTCATTACTTGTTGTTCATATTTATAATTTACTTTTTATTTTTTATCCAAGCAAATTTGATTACAATGGTTTGTTTGTTCTAGGTGTGCAAATGTGGTTCTTTCACACATATACGTGTATCTATTCTTCCTCGCATCCTTTTCCCATATAGGTTATGACACAATGTTGAGTAGTCTTCTCCTGGTCTTCCATACGTCTTTGGTGATTATATATTTCACATGGTTTGTATATCTCTGTTAACCCCAATATGGTAAATTATCCAATCCTCATCCCTTTCTATTTGATGAACCATAAGTTTTTTAATGAATCTGTGATTGCCTTTCTCTGTCTATCTTCATTAGTATCAATTTTTATGTAACTCCTAAAAGTGATATGATAGGATATGTGTCTTTTACTTTCTCACTGACTACAGGTGGTGTGATTACGTCTAGACTCATCTATGGTGCTGCAAATGGCATTGTTTCATTTTTTTCACTAGCGAATATTCCATCTATACATGGAGGAGTTCTTCTTTGTCCACCCATCTGTTGGTGGACTTTTTGGTTACCTCCATATCTTGGCTATTGTAATACTGTGCAATGCAGATTTGCCTGCCTGTGTCTTTCCAATTCTCTCTTCTTAGATTATAGGTCGAGGAGTGGGCCTGCTGGATCATATGGTAGCTCAATGTTTACCTTTTTAAGGCACCTCTATTCTGTTCTCATTTGTGGCCCTTTCCAAGTTATGTCCCCCTTGAAGTTGAGGGTATGCATTTCTCCACAACAGCTTCAGCATTTATTGTTTGTAGTTTTCTTGCTGATAGTTTTTCTGACAAGTGTGAGCTGATACCTCTTTTTGTTTGAATTCGCATGTGCCTCATAATCCGTTGAAACTGAGCTTTAAGGCATATCCTTTTTATTTTTCAAGCTGTGATTACCCCTTAGTTCTTCAAAGTGTTCTCTTAAAGTATGTCACATTTTGAAATGTTTGGCCATTACCTCCCTCAAGACATATTGAGGGCATGTTTCATTTACAGTCCTGCATTACTTCTTCCTATGAAATGACCATTAGCACAGGCCTTAAAGCTGTTTTTGCAGGTAACTGCCAGAGGGTGGCAGCCTTTCTATGTTCCCCACCCTGGTAACTAGGGAAATGCCCTTGCGGCCTGTGGTGTTTCTCGGTTATAAATTAGAGTGGAGTGTGCCCGGACAAACCCACACAAGCTGATGTCTCTTTACTTTTGTTGGATTTTTAAATTTAATTTTTATTTTTTATTGGAATAATTTTCCACTGTGTACGTGGACCACTTCTACTTTGTGCATTCCTCGGTTGATGGACATTTTCATTGCTTCCAAGTGTTGGCTATGGAAAATATTGTTGGAGTGCAGGATTGCCAGCCTGTGACTTTTTTTTTTTAATATTTATTTATTTATTTATTTATTTATTTATTTATTTATTTATTTATTTTTGGCTGTGTTGGATATTCGTTTGTGCGCGAGGGATTTCTGTAGTTGCGGCGAGCGGGGGCCACTCTTCATCGCGGTGCGTGGGTCTCTCACTATCGCGGCCTCTCTTGTTGCGGAGCACAGGCTCCATGCGCGCAGGCTCAGTGGTTGTGGCTCACGGGCCCAGTTGCTCTGCGGCATGTGGGATCTTCCCAGACCGGGGCTCGAACCCGTGTGCCCTGCATTGGCAGGCAGACTCTCAACCACTGCACCACCAGGGAAGCCCCAAGCCTGTGACATTTTGATTCTCATTTTCTCAGGTGATAGGCCCAGCAGTGGGTGCGATTGATTGACTGGTAGCACCGTGTTACCCTTTTCAAAGCACCTTCTTTGTGTTTTCATTAGTGGCTCTTACCACGTCTCCCTTAGAATCGAGGGTACGCATTTCTCCACAATCGCTTCAGCATTTATTGTTTGCAGCATTTATGCTAATGGCCCTTCTGGCTGGTGTGAGCTGATAGGTTTTTGTATTTTGGGTTTGCATGTCTTTGAAAATTCATAAAACTCATCATTTTTCTCCGCCGTTTTCTTTTCTGCTAAAAAAAGGAAACAGTTGGGAGTACAATATAACTCTTGAATTTGTCTTCTTGGTAGCTTGCCCTCTGTTAAATTTTTTGGTCGATTTTCCAGCCCAGAATTTTTTTAGAGAGCAGGTCTCATTTCCCGAACTGCAAGTGTGGTGCATATTTAGTGACCTTTAGCAATGGGTTAAAAGCTGCTGTTGTGGGAAGTGGCCTCAAGCAGGCAGCATTCCTTCATTCCCAAATCTGGGTACTAGGGCAGCAGAGCCTTTCTGGAAGTCGTGTTCCTAGGTTGTAAATTATATTGGAATGTGCATGGGCAAACCCCCATAAGTTTATGTCTCATTATTTCTTCTTGGTTTTAAAAATTTTTTTAATTGGGGTAAAGCTTAGAATATTGTTTGTCCGAGGTGTACACAATCTGGTTCATTTGTACATTATATATGTCTATTCAAGTACAGATCCCCTTCCCATGTAAAATGTTACAGAGGGTTCCGCACACCTCCCTTCTATATGGTAGGTCTTTTTGAGATATGTATATAATATGTGTTTGTATACATATAGTAACACTAACCTTAATTTATCCACTCCCCCCACCTTTCCTTTTAGATGAGCATAGTTTGTTTTCTAAATCTGTGAGTGTCTTTCTCTGTGGAAATATGTTCATTTGTGTCAGTTATTAGATAACGCCTATAAGTGATATCATAGAATATAGGTCTTTTGCTTTCGGAATTACCTCATGTTTCGTGATTATCTCCAGACTCATTTGTGGTGCCTCAAAGAACAATGGATCATTGTTTTCCATGGCTAATATTCCATTGTGTACATGGACCACTTCTTCTTTATCTATTCACCTGTTGTTGGACATTTTGATTCCTTCACTGTCTTGGCTATTGTGAATAAGGCTGCACTGAAGCTTTTGCGGCCTGTGTCTTCTCGATTCTTGTCTTCTCCGGTGAGAGGTCCAATGGTGCGCCTGCTGGATTGAATGGTACCTCCATTTTTACTTTTAAACACAGCTCCTTTCTGTTCTCATTATTGGCCGTTACCCCTTTACGTCTCACCAGCAGGTAGAGGGTACACAGTTCTCTAAAACCCCGTCAGCATTTATTGTTTGTAGACTTTTTGCTGATGGTCAGTCGACTGGTGTAAGTTGAAACTTTTTGTAGATTAGATTTCATGGGTCTAACATTCCCTGCGGTTGAGCTTTTATCCATTTTCCTTTTTTTTAAAAGAGCGTGAGTAAAACGTTAATATTCATACTCTCTTCTGGAAACATTTGCCTGTTTTGAAATTTTTGTCCATTCCCTACTTCAGCACAATTTTTTAGGGCAGGTGTCCTTTACAGCCCTGAGTCCTTGTGAATGTTAAGTGACCATTAGCTGTGAGTTTAAAGCTGCTCTTGCAGGAAACGGCCACAAGGTGGCATCATTTCTCCTTTACCAAATTTGGTAACTGGGGAAACAGAGCCTGAATAGAAGTGGTGTTCTAGGTTGTAAATTAGAATGGAATGTGCCAGGAAAAAGCCCTTTATGTTTATGTCTCATTACTTGTTGTTCATATTTATAATTTACTGTTTATTTTTTATCCAAGCAAATTTGATTACAATGGTTTGTTTGTTCTAGGTGTGCAAATGTGGTTCTTTCACACATATACGTGTATCTATTCTTCCTCGCATCCTTTTCCCATATAGGTTATGACACAATGTTGAGTAGTCTTCTCCTGGTCTTCCGTACGTCTTTGGTGATTATATATTTCACATGGTTTGTATATCTCTGTTAACCCCAATATGGTAAATTATCCAATCCTCATCCCTTTCTATTTGATGAACCATAAGTGTTTTAATGAATCTGTGATTGCCTTTCTCTGTGGAAATATCTTCATTAGTATCAATTTTTATGTAACTCCTAAAAGTGATATGATAGGATATGTGTCTTTTACTTTCTCACTTACTACAGGTGGTGTGATTACGTCTAGACTCATCTATGGTGCTGCAAATGGCATTGTTTCATTTTTTTCACTAGCGAATATTCCATCTATACATGGAGGAGTTCTTCTTTGTCCACCCATCTGTTGGTGGACTTTTTGGTTACCTCCATATCTTGGCTATTGTAATACTGTGCAATGCAGATTGGCCTGCCTGTGTCTTTCCAATTCTCTCTTCTTAGATTATAGGTCGAGGAGTGGGCCTGCTGGATCATATGGTAGCTCAATGTTTACCTTTTTAAGGCACCTCCATTCTGTTCTCATTTGTGGCCCTTTCCAAGTTACGTCCCCCTTGAAGTTGAGGGTATGCATTTCTCCACAACAGCTTCAGCATTTATTGTTTGTAGTTTTCTTGCTGATGGTTTTTCTGACAAGTGTGAGCTGATACCTCTTTTTGGTTGAATTCGCATGTGCCTCATAATCCGTTGAAACTGAGCTTTAAGGCATATCCTTTTTATTTTTCAAGCTGTGATTACCCCTTAGTTCTTCAAAGTGTTCTCTTAAAGTATGTGTCACATTTTGAAATGTTTTGGCCATTACCTCCCTCAAGACATATTGAGGGCATGTTTCATTTACAGTCCTGCATTACTTCTTCCTATGAAATGACCATTAGCACAGGCCTTAAAGCTGTTTTTGCAGGTAACTGCCAGAGGGTGGCAGCCTTTCTATGTTCCCCACCCTGGTAACTAGGGAAATGCCCTTGCGGCCTGTGGTGTTTCTCGGTTATAAATTAGAGTGGAGTGTGCCCGGACAAACCCACACAAGCTGATGTCTCTTTACTTTTGTTGGATTTTTAAATTTAATTTTTATTTTTTATTGGAGTAATCTTCCACTGTGTACGTGGACCACTTCTAATTTGTGCATTCCTCGGTTGATGGACATTTTCATTGCTTCCAAGTGTTGGGTATGATAAATATTGTTGGAGTGCAGGATTTCCAGCCTGTGACTTTTTTTTTTAATATTTATTTATTTATTTATTTATTTATTTATTTATTTATTTATTTATTTTTGGCTGTGTTGGATATTCGTTTGTGCGCGAGGGATTTCTGTAGTTGCGGCGAGCGGGGGCCACTCTTCATCGCGGTGCGTGGGTCTCTCACTATCGCGGCCTCTCTTGTTGCGGAGCACAGGCTCCATGCGCGCAGGCTCAGTGGTTGTGGCTCACGGGCCCAGTTGCTCTGCGGCATGTGGGATCTTCCCAGACCGGGGCTCGAACCCGTGTGCCCTGCATTGGCAGGCAGACTCTCAACCACTGCACCACCAGGGAAGCCCCAAGCCTGTGACATTTTGATTCTCATTTTCTCAGGTGATAGGCCCAGCAGTGGGTGCGATTGATTGACTGGTAGCACCGTGTTACCCTTTTCAAAGCACCTTCTTTGTGTTTTCATTAGTGGCTCTTACCACGTCTCCCTTAGAATCGAGGGTACGCATTTCTCCACAATCGCTTCAGCATTTATTGTTTGCAGCATTTATGCTAATGGCCCTTCTGGCTGGTGTGAGCTGATAGGTTTTTGTATTTTGGGTTTGCATGTCTTTGAAAATTCATAAAACTCATCATTTTTCTCCGCCGTTTTCTTTTCTGCTAAAAAAAGGAAACAGTTGGGAGTACAATATAACTCTTGAAATTGTCTTCTTGGTAGCTTGCCCTCTGTTAAATTTTTTGGTCGATTTTCCAACCCAGAATTTTTTTAGAGAGCAGGTCTCATTTCCCGAACTGCAAGTGTGGTGCATATTTAGTGACCTTTAGCAATGGGTTAAAAGCTGCTGTTGTGGGAAGTGGCCTCAAGCAGGCAGCATTCCTTCATTCCCAAATCTGGGTACTAGGGCAGCAGAGCCTTTCTGGAAGTCGTGTTCCTAGGTTGTAAATTATATTGGAATGTGCATGGGCAAACCCCCATAAGTTTATGTCTCATTATTTCTTCTTGGTTTTAAAAATTTTTTTAATTGGGGTAAAGCTTAGAATATTGTTTGTCCGAGGTGTACACAATCTGGTTCATTTGTACATTATATATGTCTATTCAAGTACAGATCCCCTTCCCATGTAAAATGTTACAGAGGGTTCCGCACACCTCCCTTCTATATGGTAGGTCTTTTTGAGATATGTATATAATATGTGTTTGTATACATATAGTAACACTAACCTTAATTTATCCACTCCCCCCACCTTTCCTTTTAGATGAGCATAGTTTGTTTTCTAAATCTGTGAGTGTCTTTCTCTGTGGAAATATGTTCATTTGTGTCAGTTATTAGATAACGCCTATAAGTGATATCATAGAATATAGGTCTTTTGCTTTCGGAATTACCTCATGTTTCGTGATTATCTCCAGACTCATTTGTGGTGCCTCAAAGAACAATGGATCATTGTTTTCCATGGCTAATATTCCATTGTGTACATGGACCACTTCTTCTTTATCTATTCACCTGTTGTTGGACATTTTGATTCCTTCACTGTCTTGGCTATTGTGAATAAGGCTGCACTGAAGCTTTTGCGGCCTGTGTCTTCTCGATTCTTGTCTTCTCCGGTGAGAGGTCCAATGGTGCGCCTGCTGGATTGAATGGTACCTCCATTTTTACTTTTAAACACAGCTCCTTTCTGTTCTCATTATTGGCCGTTACCCCTTTACGTCTCACCAGCAGGTAGAGGGTACACAGTTCTCTAAAACCCCGTCAGCATTTATTGTTTGTAGACTTTTTGCTGATGGTCAGTCGACTGGTGTAAGTTGAAACTTTTTGTAGATTAGATTTCATGGGTCTAACATTCCCTGCGGTTGAGCTTTTATCCATTTTCCTTTTTTTTAAAAGAGCGTGAGTAAAACGTTAATATTCATACTCTCTTCTGGAAACATTTGCCTGTTTTGAAATTTTTGTCCATTCCCTACTTCAGCACAATTTTTTAGGGCAGGTGTCCTTTACAGCCCTGAGTCCTTGTGAATGTTAAGTGACCATTAGCTGTGAGTTTAAAGCTGCTCTTGCAGGAAACGGCCACAAGGTGGCATCATTTCTCCTTTACCAAATTTGGTAACTGGGGAAACAGAGCCTGAATAGAAGTGGTGTTCTAGGTTGTAAATTAGAATGGAATGTGCCAGGAAAAAGCCCTTTATGTTTATGTCTCATTACTTGTTGTTCATATTTATAATTTACTGTTTATTTTTTATCCAAGCAAATTTGATTACAATGGTTTGTTTGTTCTAGGTGTGCAAATGTGGTTCTTTCACACATATACGTGTATCTATTCTTCCTCGCATCCTTTTCCCATATAGGTTATGACACAATGTTGAGTAGTCTTCTCCTGGTCTTCCGTACGTCTTTGGTGATTATATATTTCACATGGTTTGTATATCTCTGTTAACCCCAATATGGTAAATTATCCAATCCTCATCCCTTTCTATTTGATGAACCATAAGTGTTTTAATGAATCTGTGATTGCCTTTCTCTGTGGAAATATCTTCATTAGTATCAATTTTTATGTAACTCCTAAAAGTGATATGATAGGATATGTGTCTTTTACTTTCTCACTTACTACAGGTGGTGTGATTACGTCTAGACTCATCTATGGTGCTGCAAATGGCATTGTTTCATTTTTTTCACTAGCGAATATTCCATCTATACATGGAGGAGTTCTTCTTTGTCCACCCATCTGTTGGTGGACTTTTTGGTTACCTCCATATCTTGGCTATTGTAATACTGTGCAATGCAGATTGGCCTGCCTGTGTCTTTCCAATTCTCTCTTCTTAGATTATAGGTCGAGGAGTGGGCCTGCTGGATCATATGGTAGCTCAATGTTTACCTTTTTAAGGCACCTCCATTCTGTTCTCATTTGTGGCCCTTTCCAAGTTACGTCCCCCTTGAAGTTGAGGGTATGCATTTCTCCACAACAGCTTCAGCATTTATTGTTTGTAGTTTTCTTGCTGATGGTTTTTCTGACAAGTGTGAGCTGATACCTCTTTTTGGTTGAATTCGCATGTGCCTCATAATCCGTTGAAACTGAGCTTTAAGGCATATCCTTTTTATTTTTCAAGCTGTGATTACCCCTTAGTTCTTCAAAGTGTTCTCTTAAAGTATGTGTCACATTTTGAAATGTTTTGGCCATTACCTCCCTCAAGACATATTGAGGGCATGTTTCATTTACAGTCCTGCATTACTTCTTCCTATGAAATGACCATTAGCACAGGCCTTAAAGCTGTTTTTGCAGGTAACTGCCAGAGGGTGGCAGCCTTTCTATGTTCCCCACCCTGGTAACTAGGGAAATGCCCTTGCGGCCTGTGGTGTTTCTCGGTTATAAATTAGAGTGGAGTGTGCCCGGACAAACCCACACAAGCTGATGTCTCTTTACTTTTGTTGGATTTTTAAATTTAATTTTTATTTTTTATTGGAGTAATCTTCCACTGTGTACGTGGACCACTTCTAATTTGTGCATTCCTCGGTTGATGGACATTTTCATTGCTTCCAAGTGTTGGGTATGATAAATATTGTTGGAGTGCAGGATTTCCAGCCTGTGACTTTTTTTTTTAATATTTATTTATTTATTTATTTATTTATTTATTTATTTATTTATTTATTTTTGGCTGTGTTGGATATTCGTTTGTGCGCGAGGGATTTCTGTAGTTGCGGCGAGCGGGGGCCACTCTTCATCGCGGTGCGTGGGTCTCTCACTATCGCGGCCTCTCTTGTTGCGGAGCACAGGCTCCATGCGCGCAGGCTCAGTGGTTGTGGCTCACGGGCCCAGTTGCTCTGCGGCATGTGGGATCTTCCCAGACCGGGGCTCGAACCCGTGTGCCCTGCATTGGCAGGCAGACTCTCAACCACTGCACCACCAGGGAAGCCCCAAGCCTGTGACATTTTGATTCTCATTTTCTCAGGTGATAGGCCCAGCAGTGGGTGCGATTGATTGACTGGTAGCACCGTGTTACCCTTTTCAAAGCACCTTCTTTGTGTTTTCATTAGTGGCTCTTACCACGTCTCCCTTAGAATCGAGGGTACGCATTTCTCCACAATCGCTTCAGCATTTATTGTTTGCAGCATTTATGCTAATGGCCCTTCTGGCTGGTGTGAGCTGATAGGTTTTTGTATTTTGGGTTTGCATGTCTTTGAAAATTCATAAAACTCATCATTTTTCTCCGCCGTTTTCTTTTCTGCTAAAAAAAGGAAACAGTTGGGAGTACAATATAACTCTTGAAATTGTCTTCTTGGTAGCTTGCCCTCTGTTAAATTTTTTGGTCGATTTTCCAACCCAGAATTTTTTTAGAGAGCAGGTCTCATTTCCCGAACTGCAAGTGTGGTGCATATTTAGTGACCTTTAGCAATGGGTTAAAAGCTGCTGTTGTGGGAAGTGGCCTCAAGCAGGCAGCATTCCTTCATTCCCAAATCTGGGTACTAGGGCAGCAGAGCCTTTCTGGAAGTCGTGTTCCTAGGTTGTAAATTATATTGGAATGTGCATGGGCAAACCCCCATAAGTTTATGTCTCATTATTTCTTCTTGGTTTTAAAAATTTTTTTAATTGGGGTAAAGCTTAGAATATTGTTTGTCCGAGGTGTACACAATCTGGTTCATTTGTACATTATATATGTCTATTCAAGTACAGATCCCCTTCCCATGTAAAATGTTACAGAGGGTTCCGCACACCTCCCTTCTATATGGTAGGTCTTTTTGAGATATGTATATAATATGTGTTTGTATACATATAGTAACACTAACCTTAATTTATCCACTCCCCCCACCTTTCCTTTTAGATGAGCATAGTTTGTTTTCTAAATCTGTGAGTGTCTTTCTCTGTGGAAATATGTTCATTTGTGTCAGTTATTAGATAACGCCTATAAGTGATATCATAGAATATAGGTCTTTTGCTTTCGGAATTACCTCATGTTTCGTGATTATCTCCAGACTCATTTGTGGTGCCTCAAAGAACAATGGTTCATTGTTTTCCATGGCTAATATTCCATTGTGTACATGGACCACTTCTTCTTTATCTATTCACCTGTTGTTGGACATTTTGATTCCTTCACTGTCTTGGCTATTGTGAATAAGGCTGCACTGAAGCTTTTGCGGCCTGTGTCTTCTCGATTCTTGTCTTCTCCGGTGAGAGGTCCAATGGTGCGCCTGCTGGATTGAATGGTACCTCCATTTTTACTTTTAAACACAGCTCCTTTCTGTTCTCATTATTGGCCGTTACCCCTTTACGTCTCACCAGCAGGTAGAGGGTACACAGTTCTCTAAAACCCCGTCAGCCTTTATTGTTTGTAGACTTTTTGCTGATGGTCAGTCGACTGGTGTAAGTTGAAACTTTTTGTAGATTAGATTTCATGGGTCTAACATTCCCTGAGGTTGAGCTTTTATCCATTTTCCTTTTTTTTAAAAGAGCGTGAGTAAAACGTTAATATTCATACTCTCTTCTGGAAACATTTGCCTGTTTTGAAATTTTTGTCCATTCCCTACTTCAGCACAATTTTTTAGGGCAGGTGTCCTTTACAGCCCTGAGTCCTTGTGAATGTTAAGTGGCCATTAGCTGTGAGTTTAAAGCTGCTCTTGCAGGAAAGGGCCACAAGGTGGCATCATTTCTCCTTTACCATATTTGGTAACTGGGGAAACAGAGCCTTAATGGAAGTGGTGTTCTAGGTTGTAAATTAGAAAGGAATGTGCCAGGAAAAAGCCCTTTATATTTATGTCTCATTACTTGTTGTTCATATTTATAATTTACTTTTTATTTTTTATCCAAGCAAATTTGATTACAATGGTTTGTTTGTTCTAGGTGTGCAAATGTGGTTCTTTCACACATATACGTGTATCTATTCTTCCTCGCATCCTTTTCCCATATAGGTTATGACACAATGTTGAGTAGTCTTCTCCTGGTCTTCCGTACGTCTTTGGTGATTATATATTTCACATGGTTTGTATATCTCTGTTAACCCCAATATGGTAAATTATCCAATCCTCATCCCTTTCTATTTGATGAACCATAAGTTTTTTAATGAATCTGTGATTGCCTTTCTCTGTCTATCTTCATTAGTATCAATTTTTATGTAACTCCTAAAAGTGATATGATAGGATATGTGTCTTTTACTTTCTCACTGACTACAGGTGGTGTGATTACGTCTAGACTCATCTATGGTGCTGCAAATGGCATTGTTTCATTTTTTTCACTAGCGAATATTCCATCTATACATGGAGGAGTTCTTCTTTGTCCACCCATCTGTTGGTGGACTTTTTGGTTACCTCCATATCTTGGCTATTGTAATACTGTGCAATGCAGATTTGCCTGCCTGTGTCTTTCCAATTCTCTCTTCTTAGATTATAGGTCGAGGAGTGGGCCTGCTGGATCATATGGTAGCTCAATGTTTACCTTTTTAAGGCACCTCTATTCTGTTCTCATTTGTGGCCCTTTCCAAGTTACGTCCCCCTTGAAGTTGAGGGTATGCATTTCTCCACAACAGCTTAAGCATTTATTGTTTGTAGTTTTCTTGCTGATAGTTTTTCTGACAAGTGTGAGCTGATACCTCTTTTTGTTTGAATTCGCATGTGCCTCATAATCCGTTGAAACTGAGCTTTAAGGCATATCCTTTTTATTTTTCAAGCTGTGATTACCCCTTAGTTCTTCAAAGTGTTCTCTTAAAGTATGTGTCACATTTTGAAATGTTTGGCCATTACCTCCCTCAAGACATATTGAGGGCATGTTTCATTTACAGTCCTGCATTACTTCTTCCTATGAAATGACCATTAGCACAGGCCTTAAAGCTGTTTTTGCAGGTAACTGCCAGAGGGTGGCAGCCTTTCTATGTTCCCCACCCTGGTAACTAGGGAAATGCCCTTGCGGCCTGTGGTGTTTCTCGGTTATAAATTAGAGTGGAGTGTGCCCGGACAAACCCACACAAGCTGATGTCTCTTTACTTTTGTTGGATTTTTAAATTTAATTTTTATTTTTTATTGGAATAATTTTCCACTGTGTACGTGGACCACTTCTACTTTGTGCATTCCTCGGTTGATGGACATTTTCATTGCTTCCAAGTGTTGGCTATGGAAAATATTGTTGGAGTGCAGGATTGCCAGCCTGTGACTTTTTTTTTTTAATATTTATTTATTTATTTATTTATTTATTTATTTATTTATTTATTTATTTTTGGCTGTGTTGGATATTCGTTTGTGCGCGAGGGATTTCTGTAGTTGCGGCGAGCGGGGGCCACTCTTCATCGCGGTGCGTGGGTCTCTCACTATCGCGGCCTCTCTTGTTGCGGAGCACAGGCTCCATGCGCGCAGGCTCAGTGGTTGTGGCTCACGGGCCCAGTTGCTCTGCGGCATGTGGGATCTTCCCAGACCGGGGCTCGAACCCGTGTGCCCTGCATTGGCAGGCAGACTCTCAACCACTGCACCACCAGGGAAGCCCCAAGCCTGTGACATTTTGATTCTCATTTTCTCAGGTGATAGGCCCAGCAGTGGGTGCGATTGATTGACTGGTAGCACCGTGTTACCCTTTTCAAAGCACCTTCTTTGTGTTTTCATTAGTGGCTCTTACCACGTCTCCCTTAGAATCGAGGGTACGCATTTCTCCACAATCGCTTCAGCATTTATTGTTTGCAGCATTTATGCTAATGGCCCTTCTGGCTGGTGTGAGCTGATAGGTTTTTGTATTTTGGGTTTGCATGTCTTTGAAAATTCATAAAACTCATCATTTTTCTCCGCCGTTTTCTTTTCTGCTAAAAAAAGGAAACAGTTGGGAGTACAATATAACTCTTGAAATTGTCTTCTTGGTAGCTTGCCCTCTGTTAAATTTTTTGGTCGATTTTCCAGCCCAGAATTTTTTTAGAGAGCAGGTCTCATTTCCCGAACTGCAAGTGTGGTGCATATTTAGTGACCTTTAGCAATGGGTTAAAAGCTGCTGTTGTGGGAAGTGGCCTCAAGCAGGCAGCATTCCTTCATTCCCAAATCTGGGTACTAGGGCAGCAGAGCCTTTCTGGAAGTCGTGTTCCTAGGTTGTAAATTATATTGGAATGTGCATGGGCAAACCCCCATAAGTTTATGTCTCATTATTTCTTCTTGGTTTTAAAAATTTTTTTAATTGGGGTAAAGCTTAGAATATTGTTTGTCCGAGGTGTACACAATCTGGTTCATTTGTACATTATATATGTCTATTCAAGTACAGATCCCCTTCCCATGTAAAATGTTACAGAGGGTTCCGCACACCTCCCTTCTATATGGTAGGTCTTTTTGAGATATGTATATAATATGTGTTTGTATACATATAGTAACACTAAGCTTAATTTATCCACTCCCCCCACCTTTCCTTTTAGATGAGCATAGTTTGTTTTCTAAATCTGTGAGTGTCTTTCTCTGTGGAAATATGTTCATTTGTGTCAGTTATTAGATAACGCCTATAAGTGATATCATAGAATATAGGTCTTTTGCTTTCGGAATTACCTCATGTTTCGTGATTATCTCCAGACTCATTTGTGGTGCCTCAAAGAACAATGGTTCATTGTTTTCCATGGCTAATATTCCATTGTGTACATGGACCACTTCTTCTTTATCTATTCACCTGTTGTTGGACATTTTGATTCCTTCACTGTCTTGGCTATTGTGAATAAGGCTGCACTGAAGCTTTTGCGGCCTGTGTCTTCTCGATTCTTGTCTTCTCCGGTGAGAGGTCCAATGGTGCGCCTGCTGGATTGAATGGTACCTCCATTTTTACTTTTAAACACAGTTCCTTTCTGTTCTCATTATTGGCCGTTACCCCTTTACGTCTCACCAGCAGGTAGAGGGTACACAGTTCTCTAAAACCCCGTCAGCCTTTATTGTTTGTAGACTTTTTGCTGATGGTCAGTCGACTGGTGTAAGTTGAAACTTTTTGTAGATTAGATTTCATGGGTCTAACATTCCCTGAGGTTGAGCTTTTATCCATTTTCCTTTTTTTTAAAAGAGCGTGAGTAAAACGTTAATATTCATACTCTCTTCTGGAAACATTTGCCTGTTTTGAAATTTTTGTCCATTCCCTACTTCAGCACAATTTTTTAGGGCAGGTGTCCTTTACAGCCCTGAGTCCTTGTGAATGTTAAGTGGCCATTAGCTGTGAGTTTAAAGCTGCTCTTGCAGGAAAGGGTCACAAGGTGGCATCATTTCTCCTTTACCATATTTGGTAACTGGGGAAACAGAGCCTTAATGGAAGTGGTGTTCTAGGTTGTAAATTAGAAAGGAATGTGCCAGGAAAAAGCCCTTTATATTTATGTCTCATTACTTGTTGTTCATATTTATAATTTACTTTTTATTTTTTATCCAAGCAAATTTGATTACAATGGTTTGTTTGTTCTAGGTGTGCAAATGTGGTTCTTTCACACATATACGTGTATCTATTCTTCCTCGTATCCTTTTCCCATATAGGTTATGACACAATGTTGAGTAGTCTTCTCCTGGTCTTCCATACGTCTTTGGTGATTATATATTTCACATGGTTTGTATATCTCTGTTAACCCCAATATGGTAAATTATCCAATCCTCATCCCTTTCTATTTGATGAACCATAAGTTTTTTAATGAATCTGTGATTGCCTTTCTCTGTCTATCTTCATTAGTATCAATTTTTATGTAACTCCTAAAAGTGATATGATAGGATATGTGTCTTTTACTTTCTCACTGACTACAGGTGGTGTGATTACGTCTAGACTCATCTATGGTGCTGCAAATGGCATTGTTTCATTTTTTTCACTAGCGAATATTCCATCTATACATGGAGGAGTTCTTCTTTGTCCACCCATCTGTTGGTGGACTTTTTGGTTACCTCCATATCTTGGCTATTGTAATACTGTGC
This sequence comes from Balaenoptera physalus, assembly GCF_965194825.1. NCBI lineage: Eukaryota > Metazoa > Chordata > Mammalia > Artiodactyla > Balaenopteridae > Balaenoptera > Balaenoptera physalus. Next base: position 162,502 of record NW_028125515.1, on the reverse strand, counting down.
AATGCAGATTTGCCTGCCTGTGTCTTTCCAATTCTCTCTTCTTAGATTATAGGTCGAGGAGTGGGCCTGCTGGATCATATGGTAGCTCAATGTTTACCTTTTTAAGGCACCTCTATTCTGTTCTCATTTGTGGCCCTTTCCAAGTTATGTCCCCCTTGAAGTTGAGGGTATGCATTTCTCCACAACAGCTTCAGCATTTATTGTTTGTAGTTTTCTTGCTGATAGTTTTTCTGACAAGTGTGAGCTGATACCTCTTTTTGTTTGAATTCGCATGTGCCTCATAATCCGTTGAAACTGAGCTTTAAGGCATATCCTTTTTATTTTTCAAGCTGTGATTACCCCTTAGTTCTTCAAAGTGTTCTCTTAAAGTATGTGTCACATTTTGAAATGTTTGGCCATTACCTCCCTCAAGACATATTGAGGGCATGTTTCATTTACAGTCCTGCATTACTTCTTCCTATGAAATGACCATTAGCACAGGCCTTAAAGCTGTTTTTGCAGGTAACTGCCAGAGGGTGGCAGCCTTTCTATGTTCCCCACCCTGGTAACTAGGGAAATGCCCTTGCGGCCTGTGGTGTTTCTCGGTTATAAATTAGAGTGGAGTGTGCCCGGACAAACCCACACAAGCTGATGTCTCTTTACTTTTGTTGGATTTTTAAATTTAATTTTTATTTTTTATTGGAATAATTTTCCACTGTGTACGTGGACCACTTCTACTTTGTGCATTCCTCGGTTGATGGACATTTTCATTGCTTCCAAGTGTTGGCTATGGAAAATATTGTTGGAGTGCAGGATTGCCAGCCTGTGACTTTTTTTTTTTAATATTTATTTATTTATTTATTTATTTATTTATTTATTTATTTATTTATTTTTGGCTGTGTTGGATATTCGTTTGTGCGCGAGGGATTTCTGTAGTTGCGGCGAGCGGGGGCCACTCTTCATCGCGGTGCGTGGGTCTCTCACTATCGCGGCCTCTCTTGTTGCGGAGCACAGGCTCCATGCGCGCAGGCTCAGTGGTTGTGGCTCACGGGCCCAGTTGCTCTGCGGCATGTGGGATCTTCCCAGACCGGGGCTCGAACCCGTGTGCCCTGCATTGGCAGGCAGACTCTCAACCACTGCACCACCAGGGAAGCCCCAAGCCTGTGACATTTTGATTCTCATTTTCTCAGGTGATAGGCCCAGCAGTGGGTGCGATTGATTGACTGGTAGCACCGTGTTACCCTTTTCAAAGCACCTTCTTTGTGTTTTCATTAGTGGCTCTTACCACGTCTCCCTTAGAATCGAGGGTACGCATTTCTCCACAATCGCTTCAGCATTTATTGTTTGCAGCATTTATGCTAATGGCCCTTCTGGCTGGTGTGAGCTGATAGGTTTTTGTATTTTGGGTTTGCATGTCTTTGAAAATTCATAAAACTCATCATTTTTCTCCGCCGTTTTCTTTTCTGCTAAAAAAAGGAAACAGTTGGGAGTACAATATAACTCTTGAAATTGTCTTCTTGGTAGCTTGCCCTCTGTTAAATTTTTTGGTCGATTTTCCAGCCCAGAATTTTTTTAGAGAGCAGGTCTCATTTCCCGAACTGCAAGTGTGGTGCATATTTAGTGACCTTTAGCAATGGGTTAAAAGCTGCTGTTGTGGGAAGTGGCCTCAAGCAGGCAGCATTCCTTCATTCCCAAATCTGGGTACTAGGGCAGCAGAGCCTTTCTGGAAGTCGTGTTCCTAGGTTGTAAATTATATTGGAATGTGCATGGGCAAACCCCCATAAGTTTATGTCTCATTATTTCTTCTTGGTTTTAAAAATTTTTTTAATTGGGGTAAAGCTTAGAATATTGTTTGTCCGAGGTGTACACAATCTGGTTCATTTGTACATTATATATGTCTATTCAAGTACAGATCCCCTTCCCATGTAAAATGTTACAGAGGGTTCCGCACACCTCCCTTCTATATGGTAGGTCTTTTTGAGATATGTATATAATATGTGTTTGTATACATATAGTAACACTAACCTTAATTTATCCACTCCCCCCACCTTTCCTTTTAGATGAGCATAGTTTGTTTTCTAAATCTGTGAGTGTCTTTCTCTGTGGAAATATGTTCATTTGTGTCAGTTATTAGATAACGCCTATAAGTGATATCATAGAATATAGGTCTTTTGCTTTCGGAATTACCTCATGTTTCGTGATTATCTCCAGACTCATTTGTGGTGCCTCAAAGAACAATGGATCATTGTTTTCCATGGCTAATATTCCATTGTGTACATGGACCACTTCTTCTTTATCTATTCACCTGTTGTTGGACATTTTGATTCCTTCACTGTCTTGGCTATTGTGAATAAGGCTGCACTGAAGCTTTTGCGGCCTGTGTCTTCTCGATTCTTGTCTTCTCCGGTGAGAGGTCCAATGGTGCGCCTGCTGGATTGAATGGTACCTCCATTTTTACTTTTAAACACAGCTCCTTTCTGTTCTCATTATTGGCCGTTACCCCTTTACGTCTCACCAGCAGGTAGAGGGTACACAGTTCTCTAAAACCCCGTCAGCATTTATTGTTTGTAGACTTTTTGCTGATGGTCAGTCGACTGGTGTAAGTTGAAACTTTTTGTAGATTAGATTTCATGGGTCTAACATTCCCTGCGGTTGAGCTTTTATCCATTTTCCTTTTTTTTAAAAGAGCGTGAGTAAAACGTTAATATTCATACTCTCTTCTGGAAACATTTGCCTGTTTTGAAATTTTTGTCCATTCCCTACTTCAGCACAATTTTTTAGGGCAGGTGTCCTTTACAGCCCTGAGTCCTTGTGAATGTTAAGTGACCATTAGCTGTGAGTTTAAAGCTGCTCTTGCAGGAAACGGCCACAAGGTGGCATCATTTCTCCTTTACCAAATTTGGTAACTGGGGAAACAGAGCCTGAATGGAAGTGGTGTTCTAGGTTGTAAATTAGAATGGAATGTGCCAGGAAAAAGCCCTTTATGTTTATGTCTCATTACTTGTTGTTCATATTTATAATTTACTGTTTATTTTTTATCCAAGCAAATTTGATTACAATGGTTTGTTTGTTCTAGGTGTGCAAATGTGGTTCTTTCACACATATACATGTATCTATTCTTCCTCGCATCCTTTTCCCATATAGGTTATGACACAATGTTGAGTAGTCTTCTCCTGGTCTTCCGTACGTCTTTGGTGATTATATATTTCACATGGTTTGTATATCTCTGTTAACCCCAATATGGTAAATTATCCAATCCTCATCCCTTTCTATTTGATGAACGATAAGTGTTTTAATGAATCTGTGATTGCCTTTCTCTGTGGAAATATCTTCATTAGTATCAATTTTTATGTAACTCCTAAAAGTGATATGATAGGATATGTGTCTTTTACTTTCTCACTGACTACAGGTGGTGTGATTACGTCTAGACTCATCTATGGTGCTGCAAATGGCATTGTTTCATTTTTTTCACTAGCGAATATTCCATCTATACATGGAGGAGTTCTTCTTTGTCCACCCATCTGTTGGTGGACTTTTTGGTTACCTCCATATCTTGGCTATTGTAATACTGTGCAATGCAGATTTGCCTGCCTGTGTCTTTCCAATTCTCTCTTCTTAGATTATAGGTCGAGGAGTGGGCCTGCTGGATCATATGGTAGCTCAATGTTTACCTTTTTAAGGCACCTCTATTCTGTTCTCATTTGTGGCCCTTTCCAAGTTATGTCCCCCTTGAAGTTGAGGGTATGCATTTCTCCACAACAGCTTCAGCATTTATTGTTTGTAGTTTTCTTGCTGATAGTTTTTCTGACAAGTGTGAGCTGATACCTCTTTTTGTTTGAATTCGCATGTGCCTCATAATCCGTTGAAACTGAGCTTTAAGGCATATCCTTTTTATTTTTCAAGCTGTGATTACCCCTTAGTTCTTCAAAGTGTTCTCTTAAAGTATGTGTCACATTTTGAAATGTTTGGCCATTACCTCCCTCAAGACATATTGAGGGCATGTTTCATTTACAGTCCTGCATTACTTCTTCCTATGAAATGACCATTAGCACAGGCCTTAAAGCTGTTTTTGCAGGTAACTGCCAGAGGGTGGCAGCCTTTCTATGTTCCCCACCCTGGTAACTAGGGAAATGCCCTTGCGGCCTGTGGTGTTTCTCGGTTATAAATTAGAGTGGAGTGTGCCCGGACAAACCCACACAAGCTGATGTCTCTTTACTTTTGTTGGATTTTTAAATTTAATTTTTATTTTTTATTGGAATAATTTTCCACTGTGTACGTGGACCACTTCTACTTTGTGCATTCCTCGGTTGATGGACATTTTCATTGCTTCCAAGTGTTGGCTATGGAAAATATTGTTGGAGTGCAGGATTGCCAGCCTGTGACTTTTTTTTTTTAATATTTATTTATTTATTTATTTATTTATTTATTTATTTATTTATTTATTTTTGGCTGTGTTGGATATTCGTTTGTGCGCGAGGGATTTCTGTAGTTGCGGCGAGCGGGGGCCACTCTTCATCGCGGTGCGTGGGTCTCTCACTATCGCGGCCTCTCTTGTTGCGGAGCACAGGCTCCATGCGCGCAGGCTCAGTGGTTGTGGCTCACGGGCCCAGTTGCTCTGCGGCATGTGGGATCTTCCCAGACCGGGGCTCGAACCCGTGTGCCCTGCATTGGCAGGCAGACTCTCAACCACTGCACCACCAGGGAAGCCCCAAGCCTGTGACATTTTGATTCTCATTTTCTCAGGTGATAGGCCCAGCAGTGGGTGCGATTGATTGACTGGTAGCACCGTGTTACCCTTTTCAAAGCACCTTCTTTGTGTTTTCATTAGTGGCTCTTACCACGTCTCCCTTAGAATCGAGGGTACGCATTTCTCCACAATCGCTTCAGCATTTATTGTTTGCAGCATTTATGCTAATGGCCCTTCTGGCTGGTGTGAGCTGATAGGTTTTTGTATTTTGGGTTTGCATGTCTTTGAAAATTCATAAAACTCATCATTTTTCTCCGCCGTTTTCTTTTCTGCTAAAAAAAGGAAACAGTTGGGAGTACAATATAACTCTTGAAATTGTCTTCTTGGTAGCTTGCCCTCTGTTAAATTTTTTGGTCGATTTTCCAGCCCAGAATTTTTTTAGAGAGCAGGTCTCATTTCCCGAACTGCAAGTGTGGTGCATATTTAGTGACCTTTAGCAATGGGTTAAAAGCTGCTGTTGTGGGAAGTGGCCTCAAGCAGGCAGCATTCCTTCATTCCCAAATCTGGGTACTAGGGCAGCAGAGCCTTTCTGGAAGTCGTGTTCCTAGGTTGTAAATTATATTGGAATGTGCATGGGCAAACCCCCATAAGTTTATGTCTCATTATTTCTTCTTGGTTTTAAAAATTTTTTTAATTGGGGTAAAGCTTAGAATATTGTTTGTCCGAGGTGTACACAATCTGGTTCATTTGTACATTATATATGTCTATTCAAGTACAGATCCCCTTCCCATGTAAAATGTTACAGAGGGTTCCGCACACCTCCCTTCTATATGGTAGGTCTTTTTGAGATATGTATATAATATGTGTTTGTATACATATAGTAACACTAACCTTAATTTATCCACTCCCCCCACCTTTCCTTTTAGATGAGCATAGTTTGTTTTCTAAATCTGTGAGTGTCTTTCTCTGTGGAAATATGTTCATTTGTGTCAGTTATTAGATAACGCCTATAAGTGATATCATAGAATATAGGTCTTTTGCTTTCGGAATTACCTCATGTTTCGTGATTATCTCCAGACTCATTTGTGGTGCCTCAAAGAACAATGGATCATTGTTTTCCATGGCTAATATTCCATTGTGTACATGGACCACTTCTTCTTTATCTATTCACCTGTTGTTGGACATTTTGATTCCTTCACTGTCTTGGCTATTGTGAATAAGGCTCCACTGAAGCTTTTGCGGCCTGTGTCTTCTCGATTCTTGTCTTCTCCGGTGAGAGGTCCAATGGTGCGCCTGCTGGATTGAATGGTACCTCCATTTTTACTTTTAAACACAGCTCCTTTCTGTTCTCATTATTGGCCGTTACCCCTTTACGTCTCACCAGCAGGTAGAGGGTACACAGTTCTCTAAAACCCCGTCAGCATTTATTGTTTGTAGACTTTTTGCTGATGGTCAGTCGACTGGTGTAAGTTGAAACTTTTTGTAGATTAGATTTCATGGGTCTAACATTCCCTGCGGTTGAGCTTTTATCCATTTTCCTTTTTTTTTAAAGAGCGTGAGTAAAACGTTAATATTCATACTCTCTTCTGGAAACATTTGCCTGTTTTGAAATTTTTGTCCATTCCCTACTTCAGCACAATTTTTTAGGGCAGGTGTCCTTTACAGCCCTGAGTCCTTGTGAATGTTAAGTGACCATTAGCTGTGAGTTTAAAGCTGCTCTTGCAGGAAACGGCCACAAGGTGGCATCATTTCTCCTTTACCAAATTTGGTAACTGGGGAAACAGAGCCTGAATGGAAGTGGTGTTCTAGGTTGTAAATTAGAATGGAATGTGCCAGGAAAAAGCCCTTTATGTTTATGTCTCATTACTTGTTGTTCATATTTATAATTTACTGTTTATTTTTTATCCAAGCAAATTTGATTACAATGGTTTGTTTGTTCTAGGTGTGCAAATGTAGTTCTTTCACACATATACATGTATCTATTCTTCCTCGCATCCTTTTCCCATATAGGTTATGACACAATGTTGAGTAGTCTTCTCCTGGTCTTCCGTACGTCTTTGGTGATTATATATTTCACATGGTTTGTATATCTCTGTTAACCCCAATATGGTAAATTATCCAATCCTCATCCCTTTCTATTTGATGAACGATAAGTGTTTTAATGAATCTGTGATTGCCTTTCTCTGTGGAAATATCTTCATTAGTATCAATTTTTATGTAACTCCTAAAAGTGATATGATAGGATATGTGTCTTTTACTTTCTCACTTACTACAGGTGGTGTGATTACGTCTAGACTCATCTATGGTGCTGCAAATGGCATTGTTTCATTTTTTTCACTAGCGAATATTCCATCTATACATGGAGGAGTTCTTCTTTGTCCACCCATCTGTTGGTGGACTTTTTGGTTACCTCCATATCTTGGCTATTGTAATACTGTGCAATGCAGATTGGCCTGCCTGTGTCTTTCCAATTCTCTCTTCTTAGATTATAGGTCGAGGAGTGGGCCTGCTGGATCATATGGTAGCTCAATGTTTACCTTTTTAAGGCACCTCCATTCTGTTCTCATTTGTGGCCCTTTCCAAGTTACGTCCCCCTTGAAGTTGAGGGTATGCATTTCTCCACAACAGCTTCAGCATTTATTGTTTGTAGTTTTCTTGCTGATGGTTTTTCTGACAAGTGTGAGCTGATACCTCTTTTTGGTTGAATTCGCATGTGCCTCATAATCCGTTGAAACTGAGCTTTAAGGCATATCCTTTTTATTTTTCAAGCTGTGATTACCCCTTTGTTCTTCAAAGTGTTCTCTTAAAGTATGTGTCACATTTTGAAATGTTTTGGCCATTACCTCCCTCAAGACATATTGAGGGCATGTTTCATTTACAGTCCTGCATTACTTCTTCCTATGAAATGACCATTAGCACAGGCCTTAAAGCTGTTTTTGCAGGTAACTGCCAGAGGGTGGCAGCCTTTCTATGTTCCCCACCCTGGTAACTAGGGAAATGCCCTTGCGGCCTGTGGTGTTTCTCGGTTATAAATTAGAGTGGAGTGTGCCCGGACAAACCCACACAAGCTGATGTCTCTTTACTTTTGTTGGATTTTTAAATTTAATTTTTATTTTTTATTGGAGTAATCTTCCACTGTGTACGTGGACCACTTCTACTTTGTGCATTCCTCGGTTGATGGACATTTTCATTGCTTCCAAGTGTTGGGTATGATAAATATTGTTGGAGTGCAGGATTTCCAGCCTGTGACTTTTTTTTTAATATTTATTTATTTATTTATTTATTTATTTATTTATTTATTTATTTATTTATTTTTGGCTGTGTTGGATATTCGTTTGTGCGCGAGGGATTTCTGTAGTTGTGGCGAGCGGGGGCCACTCTTCATCGCGGTGCGTGGGTCTCTCACTATCGCGGCCTCTCTTGTTGCAGAGCACAGGCTCCATGCGCGCAGGCTCAGTGGTTGTGGCTCACGGGCCCAGTTGCTCCGCGGCATGTGGGATCTTCCCAGACCGGGGCTCGAACCCGTGTGCCCTGCATTGGCAGGCAGACTCTCAACCACTGCACCACCAGGGAAGCCCCAAGCCTGTGACTTTTTGATTCTCATTTTCTCAGGTGATAGGCCCAGCAGTGGGTGTGATTGATTGACTGGTAGCACCGTGTTACCCTTTTCAAAGCACCTTCTTTGTGTTTTCATTAGTGGCTCTTACCACGTCTCCCTTAGAATCGAGGGTACGCATTTCTCCACAATCGCTTCAGCATTTATTGTTTGCAGCATTTATGCTAATGGCCCTTCTGGCTGGTGTGAGCTGATAGGTTTTTGTACTTTGGGTTTTCATGTCTTTGAAAATTCATAAAACTCATCATTTTTCTCCGCCGTTTTCTTTTCTGCTAAAAAAAAGGAAACAGTTGGGAGTACAATATAACTCTTGAAATTGTCTTCTTGGTAGCTTGCCCTCTGTTAAATTTTTTGGTCGATTTTCCAGCCCAGAATTTTTTTAGAGAGCAGGTCTCATTTCCCGAACTGCAAGTGTGGTGCATATTTAGTGACCTTTAGCAATGGGTTAAAAGCTGCTGTTGTGGGAAGTGGCCTCAAGCAGGCAGCATTCCTTCATTCCCAAATCTGGGTACTAGGGCAGCAGAGCCTTTCTGGAAGTCGTGTTCCTAGGTTGTAAATTATATTGGAATGTGCATGGGGAAACCCTCATAAGTTTATGTCTCATTATTTCTTCTTGGTTTTAAAATTTTTTTTAATTGGGGTAAAGCTTAGAATATTGTTTGTCCGAGGTGTACACAATCTGGTTCATTTGTACATTATATATGTCTATTCAAGTACAGATCCCCTTCCCATGTAAAATGTTACAGAGGGTTCCGCACACCTCCCTTCTATATGGTAGGTCTTTTTGAGATATGTATATAATATGTGTTTGTATACATATAGTAACACTAACCTTAATTTATCCACTCCCCCCACCTTTCCTTTTAGATGAGCATAGTTTGTTTTCTAAATCTGTGAGTGTCTTTCTCTGTGGAAATATGTTCATTTGTGTCAGTTATTAGATAACGCCTATAAGTGATATCATAGAATATAGGTCTTTTGCTTTCGGAATTACCTCATGTTTCGTGATTATCTCCAGACTCATTTGTGGTGCCTCAAAGAACAATGGTTCTTTGTTTTCCATGGCTAATATTCCATTGTGTACATGGACCACTTCTTCTTTATCTATTCACCTGTTGTTGGACATTTTGATTCCTTCACTGTCTTGGCTATTGTGAATAAGGCTGCACTGAAGCTTTTGCGGCCTGTGTCTTCTCGATTCTTGTCTTCTCCGGTGAGAGGTCCAATGGTGCGCCTGCTGGATTGAATGGTACCTCCATTTTTACTTTTAAACACAGCTCCTTTCTGTTCTCATTATTGGCCGTTACCCCTTTACGTCTCACCAGCAGGTAGAGGGTACACAGTTCTCTAAAACCCCGTCAGCATTTATTGTTTGTAGACTTTTTGCTGATGGTCAGTCGACTGGTGTAAGTTGAAACTTTTTGTAGATTAGATTTCATGGGTCTAACACTCCCTGAGGTTGAGCTTTTATCCATTTTCCTTTTTTTTAAAAGAGCGTGAGTAAAACGTTAATATTCATACTCTCTTCTGGAAACATTTGCCTGTTTTGAAATTTTTGTCCATTCCCTACTTCAGCACAATTTTTTAGGGCAGGTGTCCTTTACAGCCCTGAGTCCTTGTGAATGTTAAGTGACCATTAGCTGTGAGTTTAAAGCTGCTCTTGCAGGAAACGGCCACAAGGTGGCATCATTTCTCCTTTACCAAATTTGGTAACTGGGGAAACAGAGCCTGAATGGAAGTGGTGTTCTAGGTTGTAAATTAGAATGGAATGTGCCAGGAAAAAGCCCTTTATGTTTATGTCTCATTACTTGTTGTTCATATTTATAATTTACTGTTTATTTTTTATCCAAGCAAATTTGATTACAATGGTTTGTTTGTTCTAGGTGTGCAAATGTGGTTCTTTCACACATATACGTGTATCTATTCTTCCTCGCATCCTTTTCCCATATAGGTTATGACACAATGTTGAGTAGTCTTCTCCTGGTCTTCCGTACGTCTTTGGTGATTATATATTTCACATGGTTTGTATATCTCTGTTAACCCCAATATGGTAAATTATCCAATCCTCATCCCTTTCTATTTGATGAACCATAAGTGTTTTAATGAATCTGTGATTGCCTTTCTCTGTGGAAATATCTTCATTAGTATCAATTTTTATGTAACTCCTAAAAGTGATATGATAGGATATGTGTCTTTTACTTTCTCACTTACTACAGGTGGTGTGATTACGTCTAGACTCATCTATGGTGCTGCAAATGGCATTGTTTCATTTTTTTCACTAGCGAATATTCCATCTATACATGGAGGAGTTCTTCTTTGTCCACCCATCTGTTGGTGGACTTTTTGGTTACCTCCATATCTTGGCTATTGTAATACTGTGCAATGCAGATTGGCCTGCCTGTGTCTTTCCAATTCTCTCTTCTTAGATTATAGGTCGAGGAGTGGGCCTGCTGGATCATATGGTAGCTCAATGTTTACCTTTTTAAGGCACCTCCATTCTGTTCTCATTTGTGGCCCTTTCCAAGTTACGTCCCCGTTGAAGTTGAGGGTATGCATTTCTCCACAACAGCTTCAGCATTTATTGTTTGTAGTTTTCTTGCTGATGGTTTTTCTGACAAGTGTGAGCTGATACCTCTTTTTGGTTGAATTCGCATGTGCCTCATAATCCGTTGAAACTGAGCTTTAAGGCATATCCTTTTTATTTTTCAAGCTGTGATTACCCCTTAGTTCTTCAAAGTGTTCTCTTAAAGTATGTGTCACATTTTGAAATGTTTTGGCCATTACCTCCCTCAAGACATATTGAGGGCATGTTTCATTTACAGTCCTGCATTACTTCTTCCTATGAAATGACCATTAGCACAGGCCTTAAAGCTGTTTTTGCAGGTAACTGCCAGAGGGGGGCAGCCTTTCTATGTTCCCCACCCTGGTAACTAGGGAAATGCCCTTGCGGCCTGTGGTGTTTCTCGGTTATAAATTAGAGTGGAGTGTGCCCGGACAAACCCACACAAGCTGATGTCTCTTTACTTTTGTTGGATTTTTAAATTTAATTTTTATTTTTTATTGGAGTAATCTTCCACTGTGTACGTGGACCACTTCTACTTTGTGCATTCCTCGGTTGATGGACATTTTCATTGCTTCCAAGTGTTGGGTATGATAAATATTGTTGGAGTGCAGGATTTCCAGCCTGTGACTTTTTTTTTTAATATTTATTTATTTATTTATTTATTTATTTATTTATTTATTTATTTATTTTTGGCTGTGTTGGATATTCGTTTGTGCGCGAGGGATTTCTGTAGTTGCGGCGAGCGGGGGCCACTCTTCATCGCGGTGCGTGGGTCTCTCACTATCGCGGCCTCTCTTGTTGCGGAGCACAGGCTCCATGCGCGCAGGCTCAGTGGTTGTGGCTCACGGGCCCAGTTGCTCCGCGGCATGTGGGATCTTCCCAGACCGGGGCTCGAACCCGTGTGCCCTGCATTGGCAGGCAGACTCTCAACCACTGCACCACCAGGGAAGCCCCAAGCCTGTGACTTTTTGATTCTCATTTTCTCAGGTGATAGGCCCAGCAGTGGGTGTGATTGATTGACTGGTAGCACCGTGTTACCCTTTTCAAAGCACCTTCTTTGTGTTTTCATTAGTGGCTCTTACCACGTCTCCCTTAGAATCGAGGGTACGCATTTCTCCACAATCGCTTCAGCATTTATTGTTTGCAGCATTTATGCTAATGGCCCTTCTGGCTGGTGTGAGCTGATAGGTTTTTGTACTTTGGGTTTTCATGTCTTTGAAAATTCATAAAACTCATCATTTTTCTCCGCCGTTTTCTTTTCTGCTAAAAAAAAGGAAACAGTTGGGAGTACAATATAACTCTTGAAATTGTCTTCTTGGTAGCTTGCCCTCTGTTAAATTTTTTGGTCGATTTTCCAGCCCAGAATTTTTTTAGAGAGCAGGTCTCATTTCCCGAACTGCAAGTGTGGTGCATATTTAGTGACCTTTAGCAATGGGTTAAAAGCTGCTGTTGTGGGAAGTGGCCTCAAGCAGGCAGCATTCCTTCATTCCCAAATCTGGGTACTAGGGCAGCAGAGCCTTTCTGGAAGTCGTGTTCCTAGGTTGTAAATTATATTGGAATGTGCATGGGGAAACCCCCATAAGTTTATGTCTCATTATTTCTTCTTGGTTTTAAAAATTTTTTTAATTGGGGTAAAGCTTAGAATATTGTTTGTCCGAGGTGTACACAATCTGGTTCATTTGTACATTATATATGTCTATTCAAGTACAGATCCCCTTCCCATGTAAAATGTTACAGAGGGTTCCGCACACCTCCCTTCTATATGGTAGGTCTTTTTGAGATATGTATATAATATGTGTTTGTATACATATAGTAACACTAACCTTAATTTATCCACTCCCCCCATCTTTCCTTTTATATGAGCATAGTTTGTTTTCTAAATCTGTGAGTGTCTTTCTCTGTGGAAATATGTTCATTTGTGTCAGTTATTAGATAACGCCTATAAGTGATATCATAGAATATAGGTCTTTTGCTTTCGGAATTACCTCATGTTTCGTGATTATCTCCAGACTCATTTGTGGTGCCTCAAAGAACAATGGTTCTTTGTTTTCCATGGCTAATATTCCATTGTGTACATGGACCACTTCTTCTTTATCTATTCACCTGTTGTTGGACATTTTGATTCCTTCACTGTCTTGGCTATTGTGAATAAGGCTGCACTGAAGCTTTTGCGGCCTGTGTCTTCTCGATTCTTGTCTTCTCCGGTGAGAGGTCCAATGGTGCGCCTGCTGGATTGAATGGTACCTCCATTTTTACTTTTAAACACAGCTCCTTTCTGTTCTCATTATTGGCCGTTACCCCTTTACGTCTCACCAGCAGGTAGAGGGTACACAGTTCTCTAAAACCCCGTCAGCATTTCTTGTTTATAGACTTTTTGCTGATGGTCAGTCGACTGGTGTAAGTTGAAACTTTTTGTAGATTAGATTTCATGGGTCTAACATTCCCTGAGGTTGAGCTTTTATCCATTTTCCTTTTTTTTAAAAGAGCGTGAGTAAAACGTTAATATTCATACTCTCTTCTGGAAACATTTGCCTGTTTTGAAATTTTTGTCCATTCCCTACTTCAGCACAATTTTTTAGGGCAGGTGTCCTTTACAGCCCTGAGTCCTTGTGAATGTTAAGTGACCATTAGCTGTGAGTTTAAAGCTGCTCTTGCAGGAAACGGCCACAAGGTGGCATCATTTCTCCTTTACCAAATTTGGTAACTGGGGAAACAGAGCCTTAATGGAAGTGGTGTTCTACGTTGTAAATTAGAATGGAATGTGCCAGGAAAAAGCCCTTTATGTTTATGTCTCATTACTTGTTGTTCATATTTATAATTTACTGTTTATTTTTTATCCAAGCAAATTTGATTACAATGGTTTGTTTGTTCTAGGTGTGCAAATGTGGTTCTTTCACACATATACGTGTATCTATTCTTCCTCGCATCCTTTTCCCATATAGGTTATGACACAATGTTGAGTAGTCTTCTCCTGGTCTTCCGTACGTCTTTGGTGATTATATATTTCACATGGTTTGTATATCTCTGTTAACCCCAATATGGTAAATTATCCAATCCTCATCCCTTTCTATTTGATGAACCATAAGTGTTTTAATGAATCTGTGATTGCCTTTCTCTGTGGAAATATCTTCATTAGTATCAATTTTTATGTAACTCCTAAAAGTGATATGATAGGATATGTGTCTTTTACTTTCTCACTTACTACAGGTGGTGTGATTACGTCTAGACTCATCTATGGTGCTGCAAATGGCATTGTTTCATTTTTTTCACTAGCGAATATTCCATCTATACATGGAGGAGTTCTTCTTTGTCCACCCATCTGTTGGTGGACTTTTTGGTTACCTCCATATCTTGGCTATTGTAATACTGTGCAATGCAGATTGGCCTGCCTGTGTCTTTCCAATTCTCTCTTCTTAGATTATAGGTCGAGGAGTGGGCCTGCTGGATCATATGGTAGCTCAATGTTTACCTTTTTAAGGCACCTCCATTCTGTTCTCATTTGTGGCCCTTTCCAAGTTACGTCCCCCTTGAAGTTGAGGGTATGCATTTCTCCACAACAGCTTCAGCATTTATTGTTTGTAGTTTTCTTGCTGATGGTTTTTCTGACAAGTGTGAGCTGATACCTCTTTTTGGTTGAATTCGCATGTGCCTCATAATCCGTTGAAACTGAGCTTTAAGGCATATCCTTTTTATTTTTCAAGCTGTGATTACCCCTTAGTTCTTCAAAGTGTTCTCTTAAAGTATGTGTCACATTTTGAAATGTTTTGGCCATTACCTCCCTCAAGACATATTGAGGGCATGTTTCATTTACAGTCCTGCATTACTTCTTCCTATGAAATGACCATTAGCACAGGCCTTAAAGCTGTTTTTGCAGGTAACTGCCAGAGGGTGGCAGCCTTTCTATGTTCCCCACCCTGGTAACTAGGGAAATGCCCTTGCGGCCTGTGGTGTTTCTCGGTTATAAATTAGAGTGGAGTGTGCCCGGACAAACCCACACAAGCTGATGTCTCTTTACTTTTGTTGGATTTTTAAATTTAATTTTTATTTTTTATTGGAGTAATCTTCCACTGTGTACGTGGACCACTTCTACTTTGTGCATTCCTCGGTTGATGGACATTTTCATTGCTTCCAAGTGTTGGGTATGATAAATATTGTTGGAGTGCAGGATTTCCAGCCTGTGACTTTTTTTTTTAATATTTATTTATTTATTTATTTATTTATTTATTTATTTCTTTATTTTTGGCTGTGTTGGATATTCGTTTGTGCGCGAGGGATTTCTGTAGTTGCGGCGAGCGGGGGCCACTCTTCATCGCGGTGCGTGGGTCTCTCACTATCGCGGCCTCTCTTGTTGCGGAGCACAGGCTCCATGCGCGCAGGCTCAGTGGTTGTGGCTCACGGGCCCAGTTGCTCCGCGGCATGTGGGATCTTCCCAGACCGGGGCTCGAACCCGTGTGCCCTGCATTGGCAGGCAGACTCTCAACCACTGCACCACCAGGGAAGCCCCAAGCCTGTGACTTTTTGATTCTCATTTTCTCAGGTGATAGGCCCAGCAGTGGGTGTGATTGATTGACTGGTAGCACCGTGTTACCCTTTTCAAAGCACCTTCTTTGTGTTTTCATTAGTGGCTCTTACCACGTCTCCCTTAGAATCGAGGGTACGCATTTCTCCACAATCGCTTCAGCATTTATTGTTTGCAGCATTTATGCTAATGGCCCTTCTGGCTGGTGTGAGCTGATAGGTTTTTGTACTTTGGGTTTTCATGTCTTTGAAAATTCATAAAACTCATCATTTTTCTCCGCCGTTTTCTTTTCTGCTAAAAAAAAGGAAACAGTTGGGAGTACAATATAACTCTTGAAATTGTCTTCTTGGTAGCTTGCCCTCTGTTAAATTTTTTGGTCGATTTTCCAGCCCAGAATTTTTTTAGAGAGCAGGTCTCATTTCCCGAACTGCAAGTGTGGTGCATATTTAGTGACCTTTAGCAATGGGTTAAAAGCTGCTGTTGTGGGAAGTGGCCTCAAGCAGGCAGCATTCCTTCATTCCCAAATCTGGGTACTAGGGCAGCAGAGCCTTTCTGGAAGTCGTGTTCCTAGGTTGTAAATTATATTGGAATGTGCATGGGGAAACCCCCATAAGTTTATGTCTCATTATTTCTTCTTGGTTTTAAAAATTTTTTTAATTGGGGTAAAGCTTAGAATATTGTTTGTCCGAGGTGTACACAATCTGGTTCATTTGTACATTATATATGTCTATTCAAGTACAGATCCCCTTCCCATGTAAAATGTTACAGAGGGTTCCGCACACCTCCCTTCTATATGGTAGGTCTTTTTGAGATATGTATATAATATGTGTTTGTATACATATAGTAACACTAACCTTAATTTATCCACTCCCCCCATCTTTCCTTTTATATGAGCATAGTTTGTTTTCTAAATCTGTGAGTGTCTTTCTCTGTGGAAATATGTTCATTTGTGTCAGTTATTAGATAACGCCTATAAGTGATATCATAGAATATAGGTCTTTTGCTTTCGGAATTACCTCATGTTTCGTGATTATCTCCAGACTCATTTGTGGTGCCTCAAAGAACAATGGTTCTTTGTTTTCCATGGCTAATATTCCATTGTGTACATGGACCACTTCTTCTTTATCTATTCACCTGTTGTTGGACATTTTGATTCCTTCACTGTCTTGGCTATTGTGAATAAGGCTGCACTGAAGCTTTTGCGGCCTGTGTCTTCTCGATTCTTGTCTTCTCCGGTGAGAGGTCCAATGGTGCGCCTGCTGGATTGAATGGTACCTCCATTTTTACTTTTAAACACAGCTCCTTTCTGTTCTCATTATTGGCCGTTACCCCTTTACGTCTCACCAGCAGGTAGAGGGTACACAGTTCTCTAAAACCCCGTCAGCATTTATTGTTTATAGACTTTTTGCTGATGGTCAGTCGACTGGTGTAAGTTGAAACTTTTTGTAGATTAGATTTCATGGGTCTAACATTCCCTGAGGTTGAGCTTTTATCCATTTTCCTTTTTTTTAAAAGAGCGTGAGTAAAACGTTAATATTCATACTCTCTTCTGGAAACATTTGCCTGTTTTGAAATTTCTGTCCATTCCCTACTTCAGCACAATTTTTTAGGGCAGGTGTCCTTTACAGCCCTGAGTCCTTGTGAATGTTAAGTGACCATTAGCTGTGAGTTTAAAGCTGCTCTTGCAGGAAACGGCCACAAGGTGGCATCATTTCTCCTTTACCAAATTTGGTAACTGGGGAAACAGAGCCTTAATGGAAGTGGTGTTCTAGGTTGTAAATTAGAATGGAATGTGCCAGGAAAAAGCCCTTTATGTTTATGTCTCATTACTTGTTGTTCATATTTATAATTTACTGTTTATTTTTTATCCAAGCAAATTTGATTACAATGGTTTGTTTGTTCTAGGTGTGCAAATGTGGTTCTTTCACACATATACGTGTATCTATTCTTCCTCGCATCCTTTTCCCATATAGGTTATGACACAATGTTGAGGAGTCTTCTCCTGGTCTTCCGTACGTCTTTGGTGATTATATATTTCACATGGTTTGTATATCTCTGTTAACCCCAATATGGTAAATTATCCAATCCTCATCCCTTTCTATTTGATGAACCATAAGTGTTTTAATGAATCTGTGATTGCCTTTCTCTGTGGAAATATCTTCATTAGTATCAATTTTTATGTAACTCCTAAAAGTGATATGATAGGATATGTGTCTTTTACTTTCTCACTTACTACAGGTGGTGTGATTACGTCTAGACTCATCTATGGTGCTGCAAATGGCATTGTTTCATTTTTTTCACTAGCGAATATTCCATCTATACATGGAGGAGTTCTTCTTTGTCCACCCATCTGTTGGTGGACTTTTTGGTTACCTCCATATCTTGGCTATTGTAATACTGTGCAATGCAGATTGGCCTGCCTGTGTCTTTCCAATTCTCTCTTCTTAGATTATAGGTCGAGGAGTGGGCCTGCTGGATCATATGGTAGCTCAATGTTTACCTTTTTAAGGCACCTCCATTCTGTTCTCATTTGTGGCCCTTTCCAAGTTACGTCCCCCTTGAAGTTGAGGGTATGCATTTCTCCACAACAGCTTCAGCATTTATTGTTTGTAGTTTTCTTGCTGATGGTTTTTCTGACAAGTGTGAGCTGATACCTCTTTTTGGTTGAATTCGCATGTGCCTCATAATCCGTTGAAACTGAGCTTTAAGGCATATCCTTTTTATTTTTCAAGCTGTGATTACCCCTTAGTTCTTCAAAGTGTTCTCTTAAAGTATGTGTCACATTTTGAAATGTTTTGGCCATTACCTCCCTCAAGACATATTGAGGGCATGTTTCATTTACAGTCCTGCATTACTTCTTCCTATGAAATGACCATTAGCACAGGCCTTAAAGCTGTTTTTGCAGGTAACTGCCAGAGGGTGGCAGCCTTTCTATGTTCCCCACCCTGGTAACTAGGGAAATGCCCTTGCGGCCTGTGGTGTTTTTCGGTTATAAATTAGAGTGGAGTGTGCCCGGACAAACCCACACAAGCTGATGTCTCTTTACTTTTGTTGGATTTTTAAATTTAATTTTTATTTTTTATTGGAGTAATCTTCCACTGTGTACGTGGACCACTTCTACTTTGTGCATTCCTCGGTTGATGGACATTTTCATTGCTTCCAAGTGTTGGGTATGATAAATATTGTTGGAGTGCAGGATTTCCAGCCTGTGACTTTTTTTTTAATATTTATTTATTTATTTATTTATTTATTTATTTCTTTA
Source organism: Balaenoptera physalus (assembly GCF_965194825.1). NCBI lineage: Eukaryota > Metazoa > Chordata > Mammalia > Artiodactyla > Balaenopteridae > Balaenoptera > Balaenoptera physalus. Next base: position 143,876 of record NW_028125515.1, on the reverse strand, counting down.
TTTATTTTTGGCTGTGTTGGATATTCGTTTGTGCGCGAGGGATTTCTGTAGTTGCGGCGAGCGGGGGCCACTCTTCATCGCGGTGCGTGGGTCTCTCACTATCGCGGCCTCTCTTGTTGCGGAGCACAGGCTCCATGCGCGCAGGCTCAGTGGTTGTGGCTCACGGGCCCAGTTGCTCCGCGGCATGTGGGATCTTCCCAGACCGGGGCTCGAACCCGTGTGCCCTGCATTGGCAGGCAGACTCTCAACCACTGCACCACCAGGGAAGCCCCAAGCCTGTGACTTTTTGATTCTCATTTTCTCAGGTGATAGGCCCAGCAGTGGGTGTGATTGATTGACTGGTAGCACCGTGTTACCCTTTTCAAAGCACCTTCTTTGTGTTTTCATTAGTGGCTCTTACCACGTCTCCCTTAGAATCGAGGGTACGCATTTCTCCACAATCGCTTCAGCATTTATTGTTTGCAGCATTTATGCTAATGGCCCTTCTGGCTGGTGTGAGCTGATAGGTTTTTGTACTTTGGGTTTGCATGTCTTTGAAAATTCATAAAACTCATCATTTTTCTCCGCCGTTTTCTTTTCTGCTAAAAAAAAGGAAACAGTTGGGAGTACAGTATAACTCTTGAAATTGTCTTCTTGGTAGCTTGCCCTCTGTTAAATTTTTTGGTCGATTTTCCAGCCCAGAATTTTTTTAGAGAGCAGGTCTCATTTCCCGAACTGCAAGTGTGGTGCATATTTAGTGACCTTTAGCAATGGGTTAAAAGCTGCTGTTGTGGGAAGTGGCCTCAAGCAGGCAGCATTCCTTCATTCCCAAATCTGGGTACTAGGGCAGCAGAGCCTTTCTGGAAGTCGTGTTCCTAGGTTGAAAATTATATTGGAATGTGCATGGGGAAACCCCCATAAGTTTATGTCTCATTATTTCTTCTTGGTTTTAAAATTTTTTTTAATTGGGGTAAAGCTTAGAATATTGTTTGTCCGAGGTGTACACAATCTGGTTCATTTGTACATTATATATGTCTATTCAAGTACAGATCCCCTTCCCATGTAAAATGTTACAGAGGGTTCCGCACACCTCCCTTCTATATGGTAGGTCTTTTTGAGATATGTATATAATATGTGTTTGTATACATATAGTAACACTAACCTTAATTTATCCACTCCCCCCACCTTTCCTTTTAGATGAGCATAGTTTGTTTTCTAAATCTGTGAGTGTCTTTCTCTGTGGAAATATGTTCATTTGTGTCAGTTATTAGATAACGCCTATAAGTGATATCATAGAATATAGGTCTTTTGCTTTCGGAATTACCTCATGTTTCGTGATTATCTCCAGACTCATTTGTGGTGCCTCAAAGAACAATGGTTCTTTGTTTTCCATGGCTAATATTCCATTGTGTACATGGACCACTTCTTCTTTATCTATTCACCTGTTGTTGGACATTTTGATTCCTTCACTGTCTTGGCTATTGTGAATAAGGCTGCACTGAAGCTTTGGCGGCCTGTGTCTTCTCGATTCTTGTCTTCTCCGGTGAGAGGTCCAATGGTGCGCCTGCTGGATTGAATGGTACCTCCATTTTTACTTTTAAACACAGCTCCTTTCTGTTCTCATTATTGGCCGTTACCCCTTTACGTCTCACCAGCAGGTAGAGGGTACACAGTTCTCTAAAACCCCGTCAGCCTTTATTGTTTGTAGACTTTTTGCTGATGGTCAGTCGACTGGTGTAAGTTGAAACTTTTTGTAGATTAGATTTCATGGGTCTAACATTCCCTGAGGTTGAGCTTTTATCCATTTTCCTTTTTTTTAAAAGAGCGTGAGTAAAACGTTAATATTCATACTCTCTTCTGGAAACATTTGCCTGTTTTGAAATTTTTGTCCATTCCCTACTTCAGCACAATTTTTTAGGGCAGGTGTCCTTTACAGCCCTGAGTCCTTGTGAATGTTAAGTGACCATTAGCTGTGAGTTTAAAGCTGCTCTTGCAGGAAACGGCCACAAGGTGGCATCATTTCTCCTTTACCAAATTTGGTAACTGGGGAAACAGAGCCTTAATGGAAGTGGTGTTCTAGGTTGTAAATTAGAATGGAATGTGCCAGGAAAAAGCCCTTTATGTTTATGTCTCATTACTTGTTGTTCATATTTATAATTTACTGTTTATTTTTTATCCAAGCAAATTTGATTACAATGGTTTGTTTGTTCTAGGTGTGCAAATGTGGTTCTTTCACACATATACGTGTATCTATTCTTCCTCGCATCCTTTTCCCATATAGGTTATGACACAATGTTGAGGAGTCTTCTCCTGGTCTTCCGTACGTCTTTGGTGATTATATATTTCACATGGTTTGTATATCTCTGTTAACCCCAATATGGTAAATTATCCAATCCTCATCCCTTTCTATTTGATGAACCATAAGTGTTTTAATGAATCTGTGATTGCCTTTCTCTGTGGAAATATCTTCATTAGTATCAATTTTTATGTAACTCCTAAAAGTGATATGATAGGATATGTGTCTTTTACTTTCTCACTTACTACAGGTGGTGTGATTACGTCTAGACTCATCTATGGTGCTGCAAATGGCATTGTTTCATTTTTTTCACTAGCGAATATTCCATCTATACATGGAGGAGTTCGTCTTTGTCCACCCATCTGTTGGTGGACTTTTTGGTTACCTCCATATCTTGGCTATTGTAATACTGTGCAATGCAGATTGGCCTGCCTGTGTCTTTCCAATTCTCTCTTCTTAGATTATAGGTCGAGGAGTGGGCCTGCTGGATCATATGGTAGCTCAATGTTTACCTTTTTAAGGCACCTCCCTTCTGTTCTCATTTGTGGCCCTTTCCAAGTTACGTCCCCCTTGAAGTTGAGGGTATGCATTTCTCCACAACAGCTTCAGCATTTATTGTTTGTAGTTTTCTTGCTGATGGTTTTTCTGACAAGTGTGAGCTGATACCTCTTTTTGGTTGAATTCGCATGTGCCTCATAATCCGTTGAAACTGAGCTTTAAGGCATATCCTTTTTATTTTTCAAGCTGTGATTACCCCTTAGTTCTTCAAAGTGTTCTCTTAAAGTATGTGTCACATTTTGAAATGTTTTGGCCATTACCTCCCTCAAGACATATTGAGGGCATGTTTCATTTACAGTCCTGCATTACTTCTTCCTATGAAATGACCATTAGCACAGGCCTTAAAGCTGTTTTTGCAGGTAACTGCCAGAGGGTGGCAGCCTTTCTATGTTCCCCACCCTGGTAACTAGGGAAATGCCCTTGCGGCCTGTGGTGTTTTTCGGTTATAAATTAGAGTGGAGTGTGCCCGGACAAACCCACACAAGCTGATGTCTCTTTACTTTTGTTGGATTTTTAAATTTAATTTTTATTTTTTATTGGAGTAATCTTCCACTGTGTACGTGCACCACTTCTACTTTGTGCATTCCTCGGTTGATGGACATTTTCATTGCTTCCAAGTGTTGGGTATGATAAATATTGTTGGAGTGCAGGATTTCCAGCCTGTGACTTTTTTTTTTAATATTTATTTATTTATTTATTTATTTATTTATTTCTTTATTTATTTTTGGCTGTGTTGGATATTCGTTTGTGCGCGAGGGATTTCTGTAGTTGCGGCGAGCGGGGGCCACTCTTCATCGCGGTGCGTGGGTCTCTCACTATCGCGGCCTCTCTTGTTGCGGAGCACAGGCTCCATGCGCGCAGGCTCAGTGGTTGTGGCTCACGGGCCCAGTTGCTCCGCGGCATGTGGGATCTTCCCAGACCGGGGCTCGAACCCGTGTGCCCTGCATTGGCAGGCAGACTCTCAACCACTGCACCACCAGGGAAGCCCCAAGCCTGTGACTTTTTGATTCTCATTTTCTCAGGTGATAGGCCCAGCAGTGGGTGTGATTGATTGACTGGTAGCACCGTGTTACCCTTTTCAAAGCACCTTCTTTGTGTTTTCATTAGTGGCTCTTACCACGTCTCCCTTAGAATCGAGGGTACGCATTTCTCCACAATCGCTTCAGCATTTATTGTTTGCAGCATTTATGCTAATGGCCCTTCTGGCTGGTGTGAGCTGATAGGTTTTTGTACTTTGGGTTTGCATGTCTTTGAAAATTCATAAAACTCATCATTTTTCTCCGCCGTTTTCTTTTCTGCTAAAAAAAAGGAAACAGTTGGGAGTACAGTATAACTCTTGAAATTGTCTTCTTGGTAGCTTGCCCTCTGTTAAATTTTTTGGTCGATTTTCCAGCCCAGAATTTTTTTAGAGAGCAGGTCTCATTTCCCGAACTGCAAGTGTGGTGCATATTTAGTGACCTTTAGCAATGGGTTAAAAGCTGCTGTTGTGGGAAGTGGCCTCAAGCAGGCAGCATTCCTTCATTCCCAAATCTGGGTACTAGGGCAGCAGAGCCTTTCTGGAAGTCGTGTTCCTAGGTTGAAAATTATATTGGAATGTGCATGGGGAAACCCCCATAAGTTTATGTCTCATTATTTCTTCTTGGTTTTAAAATTTTTTTTAATTGGGGTAAAGCTTAGAATATTGTTTGTCCGAGGTGTACACAATCTGGTTCATTTGTACATTATATATGTCTATTCAAGTACAGATCCCCTTCCCATGTAAAATGTTACAGAGGGTTCCGCACACCTCCCTTCTATATGGTAGGTCTTTTTGAGATATGTATATAATATGTGTTTGTATACATATAGTAACACTAACCTTAATTTATCCACTCCCCCCACCTTTCCTTTTAGATGAGCATAGTTTGTTTTCTAAATCTGTGAGTGTCTTTCTCTGTGGAAATATGTTCATTTGTGTCAGTTATTAGATAACGCCTATAAGTGATATCATAGAATATAGGTCTTTTGCTTTCGGAATTACCTCATGTTTCGTGATTATCTCCAGACTCATTTGTGGTGCCTCAAAGAACAATGGTTCTTTGTTTTCCATGGCTAATATTCCATTGTGTACATGGACCACTTCTTCTTTATCTATTCACCTGTTGTTGGACATTTTGATTCCTTCACTGTCTTGGCTATTGTGAATAAGGCTGCACTGAAGCTTTGGCGGCCTGTGTCTTCTCGATTCTTGTCTTCTCCGGTGAGAGGTCCAATGGTGCGCCTGCTGGATTGAATGGTACCTCCATTTTTACTTTTAAACACAGCTCCTTTCTGTTCTCATTATTGGCCGTTACCCCTTTACGTCTCACCAGCAGGTAGAGGGTACACAGTTCTCTAAAACCCCGTCAGCCTTTATTGTTTGTAGACTTTTTGCTGATGGTCAGTCGACTGGTGTAAGTTGAAACTTTTTGTAGATTAGATTTCATGGGTCTAACATTCCCTGAGGTTGAGCTTTTATCCATTTTCCTTTTTTTTAAAAGAGCGTGAGTAAAACGTTAATATTCATACTCTCTTCTGGAAACATTTGCCTGTTTTGAAATTTTTGTCCATTCCCTACTTCAGCACAATTTTTTAGGGCAGGTGTCCTTTACAGCCCTGAGTCCTTGTGAATGTTAAGTGACCATTAGCTGTGAGTTTAAAGCTGCTCTTGCAGGAAACGGCCACAAGGTGGCATCATTTCTCCTTTACCAAATTTGGTAACTGGGGAAACAGAGCCTTAATGGAAGTGGTGTTCTAGGTTGTAAATTAGAATGGAATGTGCCAGGAAAAAGCCCTTTATGTTTATGTCTCATTACTTGTTGTTCATATTTATAATTTACTGTTTATTTTTTATCCAAGCAAATTTGATTACAATGGTTTGTTTGTTCTAGGTGTGCAAATGTGGTTCTTTCACACATATACGTGTATCTATTCTTCCTCGCATCCTTTTCCCATATAGGTTATGACACAATGTTGAGGAGTCTTCTCCTGGTCTTCCGTACGTCTTTGGTGATTATATATTTCACATGGTTTGTATATCTCTGTTAACCCCAATATGGTAAATTATCCAATCCTCATCCCTTTCTATTTGATGAACCATAAGTGTTTTAATGAATCTGTGATTGCCTTTCTCTGTGGAAATATCTTCATTAGTATCAATTTTTATGTAACTCCTAAAAGTGATATGATAGGATATGTGTCTTTTACTTTCTCACTTACTACAGGTGGTGTGATTACGTCTAGACTCATCTATGGTGCTGCAAATGGCATTGTTTCATTTTTTTCACTAGCGAATATTCCATCTATACATGGAGGAGTTCGTCTTTGTCCACCCATCTGTTGGTGGACTTTTTGGTTACCTCCATATCTTGGCTATTGTAATACTGTGCAATGCAGATTGGCCTGCCTGTGTCTTTCCAATTCTCTCTTCTTAGATTATAGGTCGAGGAGTGGGCCTGCTGGATCATATGGTAGCTCAATGTTTACCTTTTTAAGGCACCTCCCTTCTGTTCTCATTTGTGGCCCTTTCCAAGTTACGTCCCCCTTGAAGTTGAGGGTATGCATTTCTCCACAACAGCTTCAGCATTTATTGTTTGTAGTTTTCTTGCTGATGGTTTTTCTGACAAGTGTGAGCTGATACCTCTTTTTGGTTGAATTCGCATGTGCCTCATAATCCGTTGAAACTGAGCTTTAAGGCATATCCTTTTTATTTTTCAAGCTGTGATTACCCCTTAGTTCTTCAAAGTGTTCTCTTAAAGTATGTGTCACATTTTGAAATGTTTTGGCCATTACCTCCCTCAAGACATATTGAGGGCATGTTTCATTTACAGTCCTGCATTACTTCTTCCTATGAAATGACCATTAGCACAGGCCTTAAAGCTGTTTTTGCAGGTAACTGCCAGAGGGTGGCAGCCTTTCTATGTTCCCCACCCTGGTAACTAGGGAAATGCCCTTGCGGCCTGTGGTGTTTCTCGGTTATAAATTAGAGTGGAGTGTGCCCGGACAAACCCACACAAGCTGATGTCTCTTTACTTTTGTTGGATTTTTAAATTTAATTTTTATTTTTTATTGGAGTAATCTTCCACTGTGTACGTGGACCACTTCTACTTTGTGCATTCCTCGGTTGATGGACATTTTCATTGCTTCCAAGTGTTGGGTATGATAAATATTGTTGGAGTGCAGGATTTCCAGCCTGTGACTATTTTTTTAATATTTATTTATTTATTTATTTATTTATTTATTTATTTATTTATTTATTTTTGGCTGTGTTGGATATTCGTTTGTGCGCGAGGGATTTCTGTAGTTGCGGCGAGCGGGGGCCACTCTTCATCGCGGTGCGTGGGTCTCTCACTATCGCGGCCTCTCTTGTTGCGGAGCACAGGCTCCATGCGCGCAGGCTCAGTGGTTGTGGCTCACGGGCCCAGTTGCTCCGCGGCATGTGGGATCTTCCCAGACCGGGGCTCGAACCCGTGTGCCCTGCATTGGCAGGCAGACTCTCAACCACTGCACCACCAGGGAAGCCCCAAGCCTGTGACTTTTTGATTCTCATTTTCTCAGGTGATAGGCCCAGCAGTGGGTGTGATTGATTGACTGGTAGCACCGTGTTACCCTTTTCAAAGCACCTTCTTTGTGTTTTCATTAGTGGCTCTTACCACGTCTCCCTTAGAATCGAGGGTACGCATTTCTCCACAATCGCTTCAGCATTTATTGTTTGCAGCATTTATGCTAATGGCCCTTCTGGCTGGTGTGAGCTGATAGGTTTTTGTACTTTGGGTTTGCATGTCTTTGAAAATTCATAAAACTCATCATTTTTCTCCGCCGTTTTCTTTTCTGCTAAAAAAAAGGAAACAGTTGGGAGTACAGTATAACTCTTGAAATTGTCTTCTTGGTAGCTTGCCCTCTGTTAAATTTTTTGGTCGATTTTCCAGCCCAGAATTTTTTTAGAGAGCAGGTCTCATTTCCCGAACTGCAAGTGTGGTGCATATTTAGTGACCTTTAGCAATGGGTTAAAAGCTGCTGTTGTGGGAAGTGGCCTCAAGCAGGCAGCATTCCTTCATTCCCAAATCTGGGTACTAGGGCAGCAGAGCCTTTCTGGAAGTCGTGTTCCTAGGTTGAAAATTATATTGGAATGTGCATGGGGAAACCCCCATAAGTTTATGTCTCATTATTTCTTCTTGGTTTTAAAATTTTTTTTAATTGGGGTAAAGCTTAGAATATTGTTTGTCCGAGGTGTACACAATCTGGTTCATTTGTACATTATATATGTCTATTCAAGTACAGATCCCCTTCCCATGTAAAATGTTACAGAGGGTTCCGCACACCTCCCTTCTATATGGTAGGTCTTTTTGAGATATGTATATAATATGTGTTTGTATACATATAGTAACACTAACCTTAATTTATCCACTCCCCCCACCTTTCCTTTTAGATGAGCATAGTTTGTTTTCTAAATCTGTGAGTGTCTTTCTCTGTGGAAATATGTTCATTTGTGTCAGTTATTAGATAACGCCTATAAGTGATATCATAGAATATAGGTCTTTTGCTTTCGGAATTACCTCATGTTTCGTGATTATCTCCAGACTCATTTGTGGTGCCTCAAAGAACAATGGATCATTGTTTTCCATGGCTAATATTCCATTGTGTACATGGACCACTTCTTCTTTATCTATTCACCTGTTGTTGGACATTTTGATTCCTTCACTGTCTTGGCTATTGTGAATAAGGCTGCACTGAAGCTTTGGCGGCCTGTGTCTTCTCGATTCTTGTCTTCTCCGGTGAGAGGTCCAATGGTGCGCCTGCTGGATTGAATGGTACCTCCATTTTTACTTTTAAACACAGCTCCTTTCTGTTCTCATTATTGGCCGTTACCCCTTTACGTCTCACCAGCAGGTAGAGGGTACACAGTTCTCTAAAACCCCGTCAGCATTTATTGTTTGTAGACTTTTTGCTGATGGTCAGTCGACTGGTGTAAGTTGAAACTTTTTGTAGATTAGATTTCATGGGTCTAACATTCCCTGCGGTTGAGCTTTTATCCATTTTCCTTTTTTTTAAAAGAGCGTGAGTAAAACGTTAATATTCATACTCTCTTCTGGAAACATTTGCCTGTTTTGAAATTTTTGTCCATTCCCTACTTCAGCACAATTTTTTAGGGCAGGTGTCCTTTACAGCCCTGAGTCCTTGTGAATGTTAAGTGACCATTAGCTGTGAGTTTAAAGCTGCTCTTGCAGGAAACGGCCACAAGGTGGCATCATTTCTCCTTTACCAAGTTTGGTAACTGGGGAAACAGAGCCTGAATAGAAGTGGTGTTCTAGGTTGTAAATTAGAATGGAATGTGCCAGGAAAAAGCCCTTTATGTTTATGTCTCATTACTTGTTGTTCATATTTATAATTTACTGTTTATTTTTTATCCAAGCAAATTTGATTACAATGGTTTGTTTGTTCTAGGTGTGCAAATGTGGTTCTTTCACACATATACGTGTATCTATTCTTCCTCGCATCCTTTTCCCATATAGGTTATGACACAATGTTGAGTAGTCTTCTCCTGGTCTTCCGTACGTCTTTGGTGATTATATATTTCACATGGTTTGTATATCTCTGTTAACCCCAATATGGTAAATTATCCAATCCTCATCCCTTTCTATTTGATGAACCATAAGTGTTTTAATGAATCTGTGATTGCCTTTCTCTGTGGAAATATCTTCATTAGTATCAATTTTTATGTAACTCCTAAAAGTGATATGATAGGATATGTGTCTTTTACTTTCTCACTTACTACAGGTGGTGTGATTACGTCTAGACTCATCTATGGTGCTGCAAATGGCATTGTTTCATTTTTTTCACTAGCGAATATTCCATCTATACATGGAGGAGTTCTTCTTTGTCCACCCATCTGTTGGTGGACTTTTTGGTTACCTCCATATCTTGGCTATTGTAATACTGTGCAATGCAGATTGGCCTGCCTGTGTCTTTCCAATTCTCTCTTCTTAGATTATAGGTCGAGGAGTGGGCCTGCTGGATCATATGGTAGCTCAATGTTTACCTTTTTAAGGCACCTCCATTCTGTTCTCATTTGTGGCCCTTTCCAAGTTACGTCCCCCTTGAAGTTGAGGGTATGCATTTCTCCACAACAGCTTCAGCATTTATTGTTTGTAGTTTTCTTGCTGATGGTTTTTCTGACAAGTGTGAGCTGATACCTCTTTTTGGTTGAATTCGCATGTGCCTCATAATCCGTTGAAACTGAGCTTTAAGGCATATCCTTTTTATTTTTCAAGCTGTGATTACCCCTTAGTTCTTCAAAGTGTTCTCTTAAAGTATGTGTCACATTTTGAAATGTTTTGGCCATTACCTCCCTCAAGACATATTGAGGGCATGTTTCATTTACAGTCCTGCATTACTTCTTCCTATGAAATGACCATTAGCACAGGCCTTAAAGCTGTTTTTGCAGGTAACTGCCAGAGGGTGGCAGCCTTTCTATGTTCCCCACCCTGGTAACTAGGGAAATGCCCTTGCGGCCTGTGGTGTTTCTCGGTTATAAATTAGAGTGGAGTGTGCCCGGACAAACCCACACAAGCTGATGTCTCTTTACTTTTGTTGGATTTTTAAATTTAATTTTTATTTTTTATTGGAGTAATCTTCCACTGTGTACGTGGACCACTTCTAATTTGTGCATTCCTCGGTTGATGGACATTTTCATTGCTTCCAAGTGTTGGGTATGATAAATATTGTTGGAGTGCAGGATTTCCAGCCTGTGACTTTTTTTTTTAATATTTATTTATTTATTTATTTATTTATTTATTTATTTATTTATTTATTTTTGGCTGTGTTGGATATTCGTTTGTGCGCGAGGGATTTCTGTAGTTGCGGCGAGCGGGGGCCACTCTTCATCGCGGTGCGTGGGTCTCTCACTATCGCGGCCTCTCTTGTTGCGGAGCACAGGCTCCATGCGCGCAGGCTCAGTGGTTGTGGCTCACGGGCCCAGTTGCTCTGCGGCATGTGGGATCTTCCCAGACCGGGGCTCGAACCCGTGTGCCCTGCATTGGCAGGCAGACTCTCAACCACTGCACCACCAGGGAAGCCCCAAGCCTGTGACATTTTGATTCTCATTTTCTCAGGTGATAGGCCCAGCAGTGGGTGCGATTGATTGACTGGTAGCACCGTGTTACCCTTTTCAAAGCACCTTCTTTGTGTTTTCATTAGTGGCTCTTACCACGTCTCCCTTAGAATCGAGGGTACGCATTTCTCCACAATCGCTTCAGCATTTATTGTTTGCAGCATTTATGCTAATGGCCCTTCTGGCTGGTGTGAGCTGATAGGTTTTTGTATTTTGGGTTTGCATGTCTTTGAAAATTCATAAAACTCATCATTTTTCTCCGCCGTTTTCTTTTCTGCTAAAAAAAGGAAACAGTTGGGAGTACAATATAACTCTTGAAATTGTCTTCTTGGTAGCTTGCCCTCTGTTAAATTTTTTGGTCGATTTTCCAACCCAGAATTTTTTTAGAGAGCAGGTCTCATTTCCCGAACTGCAAGTGTGGTGCATATTTAGTGACCTTTAGCAATGGGTTAAAAGCTGCTGTTGTGGGAAGTGGCCTCAAGCAGGCAGCATTCCTTCATTCCCAAATCTGGGTACTAGGGCAGCAGAGCCTTTCTGGAAGTCGTGTTCCTAGGTTGTAAATTATATTGGAATGTGCATGGGCAAACCCCCATAAGTTTATGTCTCATTATTTCTTCTTGGTTTTAAAAATTTTTTTAATTGGGGTAAAGCTTAGAATATTGTTTGTCCGAGGTGTACACAATCTGGTTCATTTGTACATTATATATGTCTATTCAAGTACAGATCCCCTTCCCATGTAAAATGTTACAGAGGGTTCCGCACACCTCCCTTCTATATGGTAGGTCTTTTTGAGATATGTATATAATATGTGTTTGTATACATATAGTAACACTAACCTTAATTTATCCACTCCCCCCACCTTTCCTTTTAGATGAGCATAGTTTGTTTTCTAAATCTGTGAGTGTCTTTCTCTGTGGAAATATGTTCATTTGTGTCAGTTATTAGATAACGCCTATAAGTGATATCATAGAATATAGGTCTTTTGCTTTCGGAATTACCTCATGTTTCGTGATTATCTCCAGACTCATTTGTGGTGCCTCAAAGAACAATGGATCATTGTTTTCCATGGCTAATATTCCATTGTGTACATGGACCACTTCTTCTTTATCTATTCACCTGTTGTTGGACATTTTGATTCCTTCACTGTCTTGGCTATTGTGAATAAGGCTGCACTGAAGCTTTTGCGGCCTGTGTCTTCTCGATTCTTGTCTTCTCCGGTGAGAGGTCCAATGGTGCGCCTGCTGGATTGAATGGTACCTCCATTTTTACTTTTAAACACAGCTCCTTTCTGTTCTCATTATTGGCCGTTACCCCTTTACGTCTCACCAGCAGGTAGAGGGTACACAGTTCTCTAAAACCCCGTCAGCATTTATTGTTTGTAGACTTTTTGCTGATGGTCAGTCGACTGGTGTAAGTTGAAACTTTTTGTAGATTAGATTTCATGGGTCTAACATTCCCTGCGGTTGAGCTTTTATCCATTTTCCTTTTTTTTAAAAGAGCGTGAGTAAAACGTTAATATTCATACTCTCTTCTGGAAACATTTGCCTGTTTTGAAATTTTTGTCCATTCCCTACTTCAGCACAATTTTTTAGGGCAGGTGTCCTTTACAGCCCTGAGTCCTTGTGAATGTTAAGTGACCATTAGCTGTGAGTTTAAAGCTGCTCTTGCAGGAAACGGCCACAAGGTGGCATCATTTCTCCTTTACCAAATTTGGTAACTGGGGAAACAGAGCCTGAATAGAAGTGGTGTTCTAGGTTGTAAATTAGAATGGAATGTGCCAGGAAAAAGCCCTTTATGTTTATGTCTCATTACTTGTTGTTCATATTTATAATTTACTGTTTATTTTTTATCCAAGCAAATTTGATTACAATGGTTTGTTTGTTCTAGGTGTGCAAATGTGGTTCTTTCACACATATACGTGTATCTATTCTTCCTCGCATCCTTTTCCCATATAGGTTATGACACAATGTTGAGTAGTCTTCTCCTGGTCTTCCGTACGTCTTTGGTGATTATATATTTCACATGGTTTGTATATCTCTGTTAACCCCAATATGGTAAATTATCCAATCCTCATCCCTTTCTATTTGATGAACCATAAGTGTTTTAATGAATCTGTGATTGCCTTTCTCTGTGGAAATATCTTCATTAGTATCAATTTTTATGTAACTCCTAAAAGTGATATGATAGGATATGTGTCTTTTACTTTCTCACTTACTACAGGTGGTGTGATTACGTCTAGACTCATCTATGGTGCTGCAAATGGCATTGTTTCATTTTTTTCACTAGCGAATATTCCATCTATACATGGAGGAGTTCTTCTTTGTCCACCCATCTGTTGGTGGACTTTTTGGTTACCTCCATATCTTGGCTATTGTAATACTGTGCAATGCAGATTGGCCTGCCTGTGTCTTTCCAATTCTCTCTTCTTAGATTATAGGTCGAGGAGTGGGCCTGCTGGATCATATGGTAGCTCAATGTTTACCTTTTTAAGGCACCTCCATTCTGTTCTCATTTGTGGCCCTTTCCAAGTTACGTCCCCCTTGAAGTTGAGGGTATGCATTTCTCCACAACAGCTTCAGCATTTATTGTTTGTAGTTTTCTTGCTGATGGTTTTTCTGACAAGTGTGAGCTGATACCTCTTTTTGGTTGAATTCGCATGTGCCTCATAATCCGTTGAAACTGAGCTTTAAGGCATATCCTTTTTATTTTTCAAGCTGTGATTACCCCTTAGTTCTTCAAAGTGTTCTCTTAAAGTATGTGTCACATTTTGAAATGTTTTGGCCATTACCTCCCTCAAGACATATTGAGGGCATGTTTCATTTACAGTCCTGCATTACTTCTTCCTATGAAATGACCATTAGCACAGGCCTTAAAGCTGTTTTTGCAGGTAACTGCCAGAGGGTGGCAGCCTTTCTATGTTCCCCACCCTGGTAACTAGGGAAATGCCCTTGCGGCCTGTGGTGTTTCTCGGTTATAAATTAGAGTGGAGTGTGCCCGGACAAACCCACACAAGCTGATGTCTCTTTACTTTTGTTGGATTTTTAAATTTAATTTTTATTTTTTATTGGAGTAATCTTCCACTGTGTACGTGGACCACTTCTAATTTGTGCATTCCTCGGTTGATGGACATTTTCATTGCTTCCAAGTGTTGGGTATGATAAATATTGTTGGAGTGCAGGATTTCCAGCCTGTGACTTTTTTTTTTAATATTTATTTATTTATTTATTTATTTATTTATTTATTTATTTATTTATTTTTGGCTGTGTTGGATATTCGTTTGTGCGCGAGGGATTTCTGTAGTTGCGGCGAGCGGGGGCCACTCTTCATCGCGGTGCGTGGGTCTCTCACTATCGCGGCCTCTCTTGTTGCGGAGCACAGGCTCCATGCGCGCAGGCTCAGTGGTTGTGGCTCACGGGCCCAGTTGCTCTGCGGCATGTGGGATCTTCCCAGACCGGGGCTCGAACCCGTGTGCCCTGCATTGGCAGGCAGACTCTCAACCACTGCACCACCAGGGAAGCCCCAAGCCTGTGACATTTTGATTCTCATTTTCTCAGGTGATAGGCCCAGCAGTGGGTGCGATTGATTGACTGGTAGCACCGTGTTACCCTTTTCAAAGCACCTTCTTTGTGTTTTCATTAGTGGCTCTTACCACGTCTCCCTTAGAATCGAGGGTACGCATTTCTCCACAATCGCTTCAGCATTTATTGTTTGCAGCATTTATGCTAATGGCCCTTCTGGCTGGTGTGAGCTGATAGGTTTTTGTATTTTGGGTTTGCATGTCTTTGAAAATTCATAAAACTCATCATTTTTCTCCGCCGTTTTCTTTTCTGCTAAAAAAAGGAAACAGTTGGGAGTACAATATAACTCTTGAAATTGTCTTCTTGGTAGCTTGCCCTCTGTTAAATTTTTTGGTCGATTTTCCAACCCAGAATTTTTTTAGAGAGCAGGTCTCATTTCCCGAACTGCAAGTGTGGTGCATATTTAGTGACCTTTAGCAATGGGTTAAAAGCTGCTGTTGTGGGAAGTGGCCTCAAGCAGGCAGCATTCCTTCATTCCCAAATCTGGGTACTAGGGCAGCAGAGCCTTTCTGGAAGTCGTGTTCCTAGGTTGTAAATTATATTGGAATGTGCATGGGCAAACCCCCATAAGTTTATGTCTCATTATTTCTTCTTGGTTTTAAAAATTTTTTTAATTGGGGTAAAGCTTAGAATATTGTTTGTCCGAGGTGTACACAATCTGGTTCATTTGTACATTATATATGTCTATTCAAGTACAGATCCCCTTCCCATGTAAAATGTTACAGAGGGTTCCGCACACCTCCCTTCTATATGGTAGGTCTTTTTGAGATATGTATATAATATGTGTTTGTATACATATAGTAACACTAACCTTAATTTATCCACTCCCCCCACCTTTCCTTTTAGATGAGCATAGTTTGTTTTCTAAATCTGTGAGTGTCTTTCTCTGTGGAAATATGTTCATTTGTGTCAGTTATTAGATAACGCCTATAAGTGATATCATAGAATATAGGTCTTTTGCTTTCGGAATTACCTCATGTTTCGTGATTATCTCCAGACTCATTTGTGGTGCCTCAAAGAACAATGGTTCATTGTTTTCCATGGCTAATATTCCATTGTGTACATGGACCACTTCTTCTTTATCTATTCACCTGTTGTTGGACATTTTGATTCCTTCACTGTCTTGGCTATTGTGAATAAGGCTGCACTGAAGCTTTTGCGGCCTGTGTCTTCTCGATTCTTGTCTTCTCCGGTGAGAGGTCCAATGGTGCGCCTGCTGGATTGAATGGTACCTCCATTTTTACTTTTAAACACAGCTCCTTTCTGTTCTCATTATTGGCCGTTACCCCTTTACGTCTCACCAGCAGGTAGAGGGTACACAGTTCTCTAAAACCCCGTCAGCCTTTATTGTTTGTAGACTTTTTGCTGATGGTCAGTCGACTGGTGTAAGTTGAAACTTTTTGTAGATTAGATTTCATGGGTCTAACATTCCCTGAGGTTGAGCTTTTATCCATTTTCCTTTTTTTTAAAAGAGCGTGAGTAAAACGTTAATATTCATACTCTCTTCTGGAAACATTTGCCTGTTTTGAAATTTTTGTCCATTCCCTACTTCAGCACAATTTTTTAGGGCAGGTGTCCTTTACAGCCCTGAGTCCTTGTGAATGTTAAGTGGCCATTAGCTGTGAGTTTAAAGCTGCTCTTGCAGGAAAGGGCCACAAGGTGGCATCATTTCTCCTTTACCATATTTGGTAACTGGGGAAACAGAGCCTTAATGGAAGTGGTGTTCTAGGTTGTAAATTAGAAAGGAATGTGCCAGGAAAAAGCCCTTTATATTTATGTCTCATTACTTGTTGTTCATATTTATAATTTACTTTTTATTTTTTATCCAAGCAAATTTGATTACAATGGTTTGTTTGTTCTAGGTGTGCAAATGTGGTTCTTTCACACATATACGTGTATCTATTCTTCCTCGCATCCTTTTCCCATATAGGTTATGACACAATGTTGAGTAGTCTTCTCCTGGTCTTCCGTACGTCTTTGGTGATTATATATTTCACATGGTTTGTATATCTCTGTTAACCCCAATATGGTAAATTATCCAATCCTCATCCCTTTCTATTTGATGAACCATAAGTTTTTTAATGAATCTGTGATTGCCTTTCTCTGTCTATCTTCATTAGTATCAATTTTTATGTAACTCCTAAAAGTGATATGATAGGATATGTGTCTTTTACTTTCTCACTGACTACAGGTGGTGTGATTACGTCTAGACTCATCTATGGTGCTGCAAATGGCATTGTTTCATTTTTTTCACTAGCGAATATTCCATCTATACATGGAGGAGTTCTTCTTTGTCCACCCATCTGTTGGTGGACTTTTTGGTTACCTCCATATCTTGGCTATTGTAATACTGTGCAATGCAGATTTGCCTGCCTGTGTCTTTCCAATTCTCTCTTCTTAGATTATAGGTCGAGGAGTGGGCCTGCTGGATCATATGGTAGCTCAATGTTTACCTTTTTAAGGCACCTCTATTCTGTTCTCATTTGTGGCCCTTTCCAAGTTACGTCCCCCTTGAAGTTGAGGGTATGCATTTCTCCACAACAGCTTAAGCATTTATTGTTTGTAGTTTTCTTGCTGATAGTTTTTCTGACAAGTGTGAGCTGATACCTCTTTTTGTTTGAATTCGCATGTGCCTCATAATCCGTTGAAACTGAGCTTTAAGGCATATCCTTTTTATTTTTCAAGCTGTGATTACCCCTTAGTTCTTCAAAGTGTTCTCTTAAAGTATGTGTCACATTTTGAAATGTTTGGCCATTACCTCCCTCAAGACATATTGAGGGCATGTTTCATTTACAGTCCTGCATTACTTCTTCCTATGAAATGACCATTAGCACAGGCCTTAAAGCTGTTTTTGCAGGTAACTGCCAGAGGGTGGCAGCCTTTCTATGTTCCCCACCCTGGTAACTAGGGAAATGCCCTTGCGGCCTGTGGTGTTTCTCGGTTATAAATTAGAGTGGAGTGTGCCCGGACAAACCCACACAAGCTGATGTCTCTTTACTTTTGTTGGATTTTTAAATTTAATTTTTATTTTTTATTGGAATAATTTTCCACTGTGTACGTGGACCACTTCTACTTTGTGCATTCCTCGGTTGATGGACATTTTCATTGCTTCCAAGTGTTGGCTATGGAAAATATTGTTGGAGTGCAGGATTGCCAG
The DNA here is from genome assembly GCF_965194825.1 of Balaenoptera physalus. Taxonomy (NCBI): domain Eukaryota; kingdom Metazoa; phylum Chordata; class Mammalia; order Artiodactyla; family Balaenopteridae; genus Balaenoptera; species Balaenoptera physalus. The sequence goes on along the minus strand of NW_028125515.1, from coordinate 126,180 downwards.
CCTGTGACTTTTTTTTTTTAATATTTATTTATTTATTTATTTATTTATTTATTTATTTATTTATTTATTTTTGGCTGTGTTGGATATTCGTTTGTGCGCGAGGGATTTCTGTAGTTGCGGCGAGCGGGGGCCACTCTTCATCGCGGTGCGTGGGTCTCTCACTATCGCGGCCTCTCTTGTTGCGGAGCACAGGCTCCATGCGCGCAGGCTCAGTGGTTGTGGCTCACGGGCCCAGTTGCTCTGCGGCATGTGGGATCTTCCCAGACCGGGGCTCGAACCCGTGTGCCCTGCATTGGCAGGCAGACTCTCAACCACTGCACCACCAGGGAAGCCCCAAGCCTGTGACATTTTGATTCTCATTTTCTCAGGTGATAGGCCCAGCAGTGGGTGCGATTGATTGACTGGTAGCACCGTGTTACCCTTTTCAAAGCACCTTCTTTGTGTTTTCATTAGTGGCTCTTACCACGTCTCCCTTAGAATCGAGGGTACGCATTTCTCCACAATCGCTTCAGCATTTATTGTTTGCAGCATTTATGCTAATGGCCCTTCTGGCTGGTGTGAGCTGATAGGTTTTTGTATTTTGGGTTTGCATGTCTTTGAAAATTCATAAAACTCATCATTTTTCTCCGCCGTTTTCTTTTCTGCTAAAAAAAGGAAACAGTTGGGAGTACAATATAACTCTTGAAATTGTCTTCTTGGTAGCTTGCCCTCTGTTAAATTTTTTGGTCGATTTTCCAGCCCAGAATTTTTTTAGAGAGCAGGTCTCATTTCCCGAACTGCAAGTGTGGTGCATATTTAGTGACCTTTAGCAATGGGTTAAAAGCTGCTGTTGTGGGAAGTGGCCTCAAGCAGGCAGCATTCCTTCATTCCCAAATCTGGGTACTAGGGCAGCAGAGCCTTTCTGGAAGTCGTGTTCCTAGGTTGTAAATTATATTGGAATGTGCATGGGCAAACCCCCATAAGTTTATGTCTCATTATTTCTTCTTGGTTTTAAAAATTTTTTTAATTGGGGTAAAGCTTAGAATATTGTTTGTCCGAGGTGTACACAATCTGGTTCATTTGTACATTATATATGTCTATTCAAGTACAGATCCCCTTCCCATGTAAAATGTTACAGAGGGTTCCGCACACCTCCCTTCTATATGGTAGGTCTTTTTGAGATATGTATATAATATGTGTTTGTATACATATAGTAACACTAAGCTTAATTTATCCACTCCCCCCACCTTTCCTTTTAGATGAGCATAGTTTGTTTTCTAAATCTGTGAGTGTCTTTCTCTGTGGAAATATGTTCATTTGTGTCAGTTATTAGATAACGCCTATAAGTGATATCATAGAATATAGGTCTTTTGCTTTCGGAATTACCTCATGTTTCGTGATTATCTCCAGACTCATTTGTGGTGCCTCAAAGAACAATGGTTCATTGTTTTCCATGGCTAATATTCCATTGTGTACATGGACCACTTCTTCTTTATCTATTCACCTGTTGTTGGACATTTTGATTCCTTCACTGTCTTGGCTATTGTGAATAAGGCTGCACTGAAGCTTTTGCGGCCTGTGTCTTCTCGATTCTTGTCTTCTCCGGTGAGAGGTCCAATGGTGCGCCTGCTGGATTGAATGGTACCTCCATTTTTACTTTTAAACACAGTTCCTTTCTGTTCTCATTATTGGCCGTTACCCCTTTACGTCTCACCAGCAGGTAGAGGGTACACAGTTCTCTAAAACCCCGTCAGCCTTTATTGTTTGTAGACTTTTTGCTGATGGTCAGTCGACTGGTGTAAGTTGAAACTTTTTGTAGATTAGATTTCATGGGTCTAACATTCCCTGAGGTTGAGCTTTTATCCATTTTCCTTTTTTTTAAAAGAGCGTGAGTAAAACGTTAATATTCATACTCTCTTCTGGAAACATTTGCCTGTTTTGAAATTTTTGTCCATTCCCTACTTCAGCACAATTTTTTAGGGCAGGTGTCCTTTACAGCCCTGAGTCCTTGTGAATGTTAAGTGGCCATTAGCTGTGAGTTTAAAGCTGCTCTTGCAGGAAAGGGCCACAAGGTGGCATCATTTCTCCTTTACCATATTTGGTAACTGGGGAAACAGAGCCTTAATGGAAGTGGTGTTCTAGGTTGTAAATTAGAAAGGAATGTGCCAGGAAAAAGCCCTTTATATTTATGTCTCATTACTTGTTGTTCATATTTATAATTTACTTTTTATTTTTTATCCAAGCAAATTTGATTACAATGGTTTGTTTGTTCTAGGTGTGCAAATGTGGTTCTTTCACACATATACGTGTATCTATTCTTCCTCGTATCCTTTTCCCATATAGGTTATGACACAATGTTGAGTAGTCTTCTCCTGGTCTTCCATACGTCTTTGGTGATTATATATTTCACATGGTTTGTATATCTCTGTTAACCCCAATATGGTAAATTATCCAATCCTCATCCCTTTCTATTTGATGAACCATAAGTTTTTTAATGAATCTGTGATTGCCTTTCTCTGTCTATCTTCATTAGTATCAATTTTTATGTAACTCCTAAAAGTGATATGATAGGATATGTGTCTTTTACTTTCTCACTGACTACAGGTGGTGTGATTACGTCTAGACTCATCTATGGTGCTGCAAATGGCATTGTTTCATTTTTTTCACTAGCGAATATTCCATCTATACATGGAGGAGTTCTTCTTTGTCCACCCATCTGTTGGTGGACTTTTTGGTTACCTCCATATCTTGGCTATTGTAATACTGTGCAATGCAGATTTGCCTGCCTGTGTCTTTCCAATTCTCTCTTCTTAGATTATAGGTCGAGGAGTGGGCCTGCTGGATCATATGGTAGCTCAATGTTTACCTTTTTAAGGCACCTCTATTCTGTTCTCATTTGTGGCCCTTTCCAAGTTATGTCCCCCTTGAAGTTGAGGGTATGCATTTCTCCACAACAGCTTCAGCATTTATTGTTTGTAGTTTTCTTGCTGATAGTTTTTCTGACAAGTGTGAGCTGATACCTCTTTTTGTTTGAATTCGCATGTGCCTCATAATCCGTTGAAACTGAGCTTTAAGGCATATCCTTTTTATTTTTCAAGCTGTGATTACCCCTTAGTTCTTCAAAGTGTTCTCTTAAAGTATGTGTCACATTTTGAAATGTTTGGCCATTACCTCCCTCAAGACATATTGAGGGCATGTTTCATTTACAGTCCTGCATTACTTCTTCCTATGAAATGACCATTAGCACAGGCCTTAAAGCTGTTTTTGCAGGTAACTGCCAGAGGGTGGCAGCCTTTCTATGTTCCCCACCCTGGTAACTAGGGAAATGCCCTTGCGGCCTGTGGTGTTTCTCGGTTATAAATTAGAGTGGAGTGTGCCCGGACAAACCCACACAAGCTGATGTCTCTTTACTTTTGTTGGATTTTTAAATTTAATTTTTATTTTTTATTGGAATAATTTTCCACTGTGTACGTGGACCACTTCTACTTTGTGCATTCCTCGGTTGATGGACATTTTCATTGCTTCCAAGTGTTGGCTATGGAAAATATTGTTGGAGTGCAGGATTGCCAGCCTGTGACTTTTTTTTTTTAATATTTATTTATTTATTTATTTATTTATTTATTTATTTATTTATTTATTTTTGGCTGTGTTGGATATTCGTTTGTGCGCGAGGGATTTCTGTAGTTGCGGCGAGCGGGGGCCACTCTTCATCGCGGTGCGTGGGTCTCTCACTATCGCGGCCTCTCTTGTTGCGGAGCACAGGCTCCATGCGCGCAGGCTCAGTGGTTGTGGCTCACGGGCCCAGTTGCTCTGCGGCATGTGGGATCTTCCCAGACCGGGGCTCGAACCCGTGTGCCCTGCATTGGCAGGCAGACTCTCAACCACTGCACCACCAGGGAAGCCCCAAGCCTGTGACATTTTGATTCTCATTTTCTCAGGTGATAGGCCCAGCAGTGGGTGCGATTGATTGACTGGTAGCACCGTGTTACCCTTTTCAAAGCACCTTCTTTGTGTTTTCATTAGTGGCTCTTACCACGTCTCCCTTAGAATCGAGGGTACGCATTTCTCCACAATCGCTTCAGCATTTATTGTTTGCAGCATTTATGCTAATGGCCCTTCTGGCTGGTGTGAGCTGATAGGTTTTTGTATTTTGGGTTTGCATGTCTTTGAAAATTCATAAAACTCATCATTTTTCTCCGCCGTTTTCTTTTCTGCTAAAAAAAGGAAACAGTTGGGAGTACAATATAACTCTTGAAATTGTCTTCTTGGTAGCTTGCCCTCTGTTAAATTTTTTGGTCGATTTTCCAGCCCAGAATTTTTTTAGAGAGCAGGTCTCATTTCCCGAACTGCAAGTGTGGTGCATATTTAGTGACCTTTAGCAATGGGTTAAAAGCTGCTGTTGTGGGAAGTGGCCTCAAGCAGGCAGCATTCCTTCATTCCCAAATCTGGGTACTAGGGCAGCAGAGCCTTTCTGGAAGTCGTGTTCCTAGGTTGTAAATTATATTGGAATGTGCATGGGCAAACCCCCATAAGTTTATGTCTCATTATTTCTTCTTGGTTTTAAAAATTTTTTTAATTGGGGTAAAGCTTAGAATATTGTTTGTCCGAGGTGTACACAATCTGGTTCATTTGTACATTATATATGTCTATTCAAGTACAGATCCCCTTCCCATGTAAAATGTTACAGAGGGTTCCGCACACCTCCCTTCTATATGGTAGGTCTTTTTGAGATATGTATATAATATGTGTTTGTATACATATAGTAACACTAACCTTAATTTATCCACTCCCCCCACCTTTCCTTTTAGATGAGCATAGTTTGTTTTCTAAATCTGTGAGTGTCTTTCTCTGTGGAAATATGTTCATTTGTGTCAGTTATTAGATAACGCCTATAAGTGATATCATAGAATATAGGTCTTTTGCTTTCGGAATTACCTCATGTTTCGTGATTATCTCCAGACTCATTTGTGGTGCCTCAAAGAACAATGGATCATTGTTTTCCATGGCTAATATTCCATTGTGTACATGGACCACTTCTTCTTTATCTATTCACCTGTTGTTGGACATTTTGATTCCTTCACTGTCTTGGCTATTGTGAATAAGGCTGCACTGAAGCTTTTGCGGCCTGTGTCTTCTCGATTCTTGTCTTCTCCGGTGAGAGGTCCAATGGTGCGCCTGCTGGATTGAATGGTACCTCCATTTTTACTTTTAAACACAGCTCCTTTCTGTTCTCATTATTGGCCGTTACCCCTTTACGTCTCACCAGCAGGTAGAGGGTACACAGTTCTCTAAAACCCCGTCAGCATTTATTGTTTGTAGACTTTTTGCTGATGGTCAGTCGACTGGTGTAAGTTGAAACTTTTTGTAGATTAGATTTCATGGGTCTAACATTCCCTGCGGTTGAGCTTTTATCCATTTTCCTTTTTTTTAAAAGAGCGTGAGTAAAACGTTAATATTCATACTCTCTTCTGGAAACATTTGCCTGTTTTGAAATTTTTGTCCATTCCCTACTTCAGCACAATTTTTTAGGGCAGGTGTCCTTTACAGCCCTGAGTCCTTGTGAATGTTAAGTGACCATTAGCTGTGAGTTTAAAGCTGCTCTTGCAGGAAACGGCCACAAGGTGGCATCATTTCTCCTTTACCAAATTTGGTAACTGGGGAAACAGAGCCTGAATGGAAGTGGTGTTCTAGGTTGTAAATTAGAATGGAATGTGCCAGGAAAAAGCCCTTTATGTTTATGTCTCATTACTTGTTGTTCATATTTATAATTTACTGTTTATTTTTTATCCAAGCAAATTTGATTACAATGGTTTGTTTGTTCTAGGTGTGCAAATGTGGTTCTTTCACACATATACGTGTATCTATTCTTCCTCGTATCCTTTTCCCATATAGGTTATGACACAATGTTGAGTAGTCTTCTCCTGGTCTTCCATACGTCTTTGGTGATTATATATTTCACATGGTTTGTATATCTCTGTTAACCCCAATATGGTAAATTATCCAATCCTCATCCCTTTCTATTTGATGAACGATAAGTGTTTTAATGAATCTGTGATTGCCTTTCTCTGTGGAAATATCTTCATTAGTATCAATTTTTATGTAACTCCTAAAAGTGATATGATAGGATATGTGTCTTTTACTTTCTCACTGACTACAGGTGGTGTGATTACGTCTAGACTCATCTATGGTGCTGCAAATGGCATTGTTTCATTTTTTTCACTAGCGAATATTCCATCTATACATGGAGGAGTTCTTCTTTGTCCACCCATCTGTTGGTGGACTTTTTGGTTACCTCCATATCTTGGCTATTGTAATACTGTGCAATGCAGATTTGCCTGCCTGTGTCTTTCCAATTCTCTCTTCTTAGATTATAGGTCGAGGAGTGGGCCTGCTGGATCATATGGTAGCTCAATGTTTACCTTTTTAAGGCACCTCTATTCTGTTCTCATTTGTGGCCCTTTCCAAGTTATGTCCCCCTTGAAGTTGAGGGTATGCATTTCTCCACAACAGCTTCAGCATTTATTGTTTGTAGTTTTCTTGCTGATAGTTTTTCTGACAAGTGTGAGCTGATACCTCTTTTTGTTTGAATTCGCATGTGCCTCATAATCCGTTGAAACTGAGCTTTAAGGCATATCCTTTTTATTTTTCAAGCTGTGATTACCCCTTAGTTCTTCAAAGTGTTCTCTTAAAGTATGTGTCACATTTTGAAATGTTTGGCCATTACCTCCCTCAAGACATATTGAGGGCATGTTTCATTTACAGTCCTGCATTACTTCTTCCTATGAAATGACCATTAGCACAGGCCTTAAAGCTGTTTTTGCAGGTAACTGCCAGAGGGTGGCAGCCTTTCTATGTTCCCCACCCTGGTAACTAGGGAAATGCCCTTGCGGCCTGTGGTGTTTCTCGGTTATAAATTAGAGTGGAGTGTGCCCGGACAAACCCACACAAGCTGATGTCTCTTTACTTTTGTTGGATTTTTAAATTTAATTTTTATTTTTTATTGGAATAATTTTCCACTGTGTACGTGGACCACTTCTACTTTGTGCATTCCTCGGTTGATGGACATTTTCATTGCTTCCAAGTGTTGGCTATGGAAAATATTGTTGGAGTGCAGGATTGCCAGCCTGTGACTTTTTTTTTTTAATATTTATTTATTTATTTATTTATTTATTTATTTATTTATTTATTTATTTTTGGCTGTGTTGGATATTCGTTTGTGCGCGAGGGATTTCTGTAGTTGCGGCGAGCGGGGGCCACTCTTCATCGCGGTGCGTGGGTCTCTCACTATCGCGGCCTCTCTTGTTGCGGAGCACAGGCTCCATGCGCGCAGGCTCAGTGGTTGTGGCTCACGGGCCCAGTTGCTCTGCGGCATGTGGGATCTTCCCAGACCGGGGCTCGAACCCGTGTGCCCTGCATTGGCAGGCAGACTCTCAACCACTGCACCACCAGGGAAGCCCCAAGCCTGTGACATTTTGATTCTCATTTTCTCAGGTGATAGGCCCAGCAGTGGGTGCGATTGATTGACTGGTAGCACCGTGTTACCCTTTTCAAAGCACCTTCTTTGTGTTTTCATTAGTGGCTCTTACCACGTCTCCCTTAGAATCGAGGGTACGCATTTCTCCACAATCGCTTCAGCATTTATTGTTTGCAGCATTTATGCTAATGGCCCTTCTGGCTGGTGTGAGCTGATAGGTTTTTGTATTTTGGGTTTGCATGTCTTTGAAAATTCATAAAACTCATCATTTTTCTCCGCCGTTTTCTTTTCTGCTAAAAAAAGGAAACAGTTGGGAGTACAATATAACTCTTGAAATTGTCTTCTTGGTAGCTTGCCCTCTGTTAAATTTTTTGGTCGATTTTCCAGCCCAGAATTTTTTTAGAGAGCAGGTCTCATTTCCCGAACTGCAAGTGTGGTGCATATTTAGTGACCTTTAGCAATGGGTTAAAAGCTGCTGTTGTGGGAAGTGGCCTCAAGCAGGCAGCATTCCTTCATTCCCAAATCTGGGTACTAGGGCAGCAGAGCCTTTCTGGAAGTCGTGTTCCTAGGTTGTAAATTATATTGGAATGTGCATGGGCAAACCCCCATAAGTTTATGTCTCATTATTTCTTCTTGGTTTTAAAAATTTTTTTAATTGGGGTAAAGCTTAGAATATTGTTTGTCCGAGGTGTACACAATCTGGTTCATTTGTACATTATATATGTCTATTCAAGTACAGATCCCCTTCCCATGTAAAATGTTACAGAGGGTTCCGCACACCTCCCTTCTATATGGTAGGTCTTTTTGAGATATGTATATAATATGTGTTTGTATACATATAGTAACACTAACCTTAATTTATCCACTCCCCCCACCTTTCCTTTTAGATGAGCATAGTTTGTTTTCTAAATCTGTGAGTGTCTTTCTCTGTGGAAATATGTTCATTTGTGTCAGTTATTAGATAACGCCTATAAGTGATATCATAGAATATAGGTCTTTTGCTTTCGGAATTACCTCATGTTTCGTGATTATCTCCAGACTCATTTGTGGTGCCTCAAAGAACAATGGATCATTGTTTTCCATGGCTAATATTCCATTGTGTACATGGACCACTTCTTCTTTATCTATTCACCTGTTGTTGGACATTTTGATTCCTTCACTGTCTTGGCTATTGTGAATAAGGCTCCACTGAAGCTTTTGCGGCCTGTGTCTTCTCGATTCTTGTCTTCTCCGGTGAGAGGTCCAATGGTGCGCCTGCTGGATTGAATGGTACCTCCATTTTTACTTTTAAACACAGCTCCTTTCTGTTCTCATTATTGGCCGTTACCCCTTTACGTCTCACCAGCAGGTAGAGGGTACACAGTTCTCTAAAACCCCGTCAGCATTTATTGTTTGTAGACTTTTTGCTGATGGTCAGTCGACTGGTGTAAGTTGAAACTTTTTGTAGATTAGATTTCATGGGTCTAACATTCCCTGCGGTTGAGCTTTTATCCATTTTCCTTTTTTTTTAAAGAGCGTGAGTAAAACGTTAATATTCATACTCTCTTCTGGAAACATTTGCCTGTTTTGAAATTTTTGTCCATTCCCTACTTCAGCACAATTTTTTAGGGCAGGTGTCCTTTACAGCCCTGAGTCCTTGTGAATGTTAAGTGACCATTAGCTGTGAGTTTAAAGCTGCTCTTGCAGGAAACGGCCACAAGGTGGCATCATTTCTCCTTTACCAAATTTGGTAACTGGGGAAACAGAGCCTGAATGGAAGTGGTGTTCTAGGTTGTAAATTAGAATGGAATGTGCCAGGAAAAAGCCCTTTATGTTTATGTCTCATTACTTGTTGTTCATATTTATAATTTACTGTTTATTTTTTATCCAAGCAAATTTGATTACAATGGTTTGTTTGTTCTAGGTGTGCAAATGTAGTTCTTTCACACATATACATGTATCTATTCTTCCTCGCATCCTTTTCCCATATAGGTTATGACACAATGTTGAGTAGTCTTCTCCTGGTCTTCCGTACGTCTTTGGTGATTATATATTTCACATGGTTTGTATATCTCTGTTAACCCCAATATGGTAAATTATCCAATCCTCATCCCTTTCTATTTGATGAACGATAAGTGTTTTAATGAATCTGTGATTGCCTTTCTCTGTGGAAATATCTTCATTAGTATCAATTTTTATGTAACTCCTAAAAGTGATATGATAGGATATGTGTCTTTTACTTTCTCACTTACTACAGGTGGTGTGATTACGTCTAGACTCATCTATGGTGCTGCAAATGGCATTGTTTCATTTTTTTCACTAGCGAATATTCCATCTATACATGGAGGAGTTCTTCTTTGTCCACCCATCTGTTGGTGGACTTTTTGGTTACCTCCATATCTTGGCTATTGTAATACTGTGCAATGCAGATTGGCCTGCCTGTGTCTTTCCAATTCTCTCTTCTTAGATTATAGGTCGAGGAGTGGGCCTGCTGGATCATATGGTAGCTCAATGTTTACCTTTTTAAGGCACCTCCATTCTGTTCTCATTTGTGGCCCTTTCCAAGTTACGTCCCCCTTGAAGTTGAGGGTATGCATTTCTCCACAACAGCTTCAGCATTTATTGTTTGTAGTTTTCTTGCTGATGGTTTTTCTGACAAGTGTGAGCTGATACCTCTTTTTGGTTGAATTCGCATGTGCCTCATAATCCGTTGAAACTGAGCTTTAAGGCATATCCTTTTTATTTTTCAAGCTGTGATTACCCCTTTGTTCTTCAAAGTGTTCTCTTAAAGTATGTGTCACATTTTGAAATGTTTTGGCCATTACCTCCCTCAAGACATATTGAGGGCATGTTTCATTTACAGTCCTGCATTACTTCTTCCTATGAAATGACCATTAGCACAGGCCTTAAAGCTGTTTTTGCAGGTAACTGCCAGAGGGTGGCAGCCTTTCTATGTTCCCCACCCTGGTAACTAGGGAAATGCCCTTGCGGCCTGTGGTGTTTCTCGGTTATAAATTAGAGTGGAGTGTGCCCGGACAAACCCACACAAGCTGATGTCTCTTTACTTTTGTTGGATTTTTAAATTTAATTTTTATTTTTTATTGGAGTAATCTTCCACTGTGTACGTGGACCACTTCTACTTTGTGCATTCCTCGGTTGATGGACATTTTCATTGCTTCCAAGTGTTGGGTATGATAAATATTGTTGGAGTGCAGGATTTCCAGCCTGTGACTTTTTTTTTAATATTTATTTATTTATTTATTTATTTATTTATTTATTTATTTATTTATTTATTTTTGGCTGTGTTGGATATTCGTTTGTGCGCGAGGGATTTCTGTAGTTGTGGCGAGCGGGGGCCACTCTTCATCGCGGTGCGTGGGTCTCTCACTATCGCGGCCTCTCTTGTTGCAGAGCACAGGCTCCATGCGCGCAGGCTCAGTGGTTGTGGCTCACGGGCCCAGTTGCTCCGCGGCATGTGGGATCTTCCCAGACCGGGGCTCGAACCCGTGTGCCCTGCATTGGCAGGCAGACTCTCAACCACTGCACCACCAGGGAAGCCCCAAGCCTGTGACTTTTTGATTCTCATTTTCTCAGGTGATAGGCCCAGCAGTGGGTGTGATTGATTGACTGGTAGCACCGTGTTACCCTTTTCAAAGCACCTTCTTTGTGTTTTCATTAGTGGCTCTTACCACGTCTCCCTTAGAATCGAGGGTACGCATTTCTCCACAATCGCTTCAGCATTTATTGTTTGCAGCATTTATGCTAATGGCCCTTCTGGCTGGTGTGAGCTGATAGGTTTTTGTACTTTGGGTTTTCATGTCTTTGAAAATTCATAAAACTCATCATTTTTCTCCGCCGTTTTCTTTTCTGCTAAAAAAAAGGAAACAGTTGGGAGTACAATATAACTCTTGAAATTGTCTTCTTGGTAGCTTGCCCTCTGTTAAATTTTTTGGTCGATTTTCCAGCCCAGAATTTTTTTAGAGAGCAGGTCTCATTTCCCGAACTGCAAGTGTGGTGCATATTTAGTGACCTTTAGCAATGGGTTAAAAGCTGCTGTTGTGGGAAGTGGCCTCAAGCAGGCAGCATTCCTTCATTCCCAAATCTGGGTACTAGGGCAGCAGAGCCTTTCTGGAAGTCGTGTTCCTAGGTTGTAAATTATATTGGAATGTGCATGGGGAAACCCTCATAAGTTTATGTCTCATTATTTCTTCTTGGTTTTAAAATTTTTTTTAATTGGGGTAAAGCTTAGAATATTGTTTGTCCGAGGTGTACACAATCTGGTTCATTTGTACATTATATATGTCTATTCAAGTACAGATCCCCTTCCCATGTAAAATGTTACAGAGGGTTCCGCACACCTCCCTTCTATATGGTAGGTCTTTTTGAGATATGTATATAATATGTGTTTGTATACATATAGTAACACTAACCTTAATTTATCCACTCCCCCCACCTTTCCTTTTAGATGAGCATAGTTTGTTTTCTAAATCTGTGAGTGTCTTTCTCTGTGGAAATATGTTCATTTGTGTCAGTTATTAGATAACGCCTATAAGTGATATCATAGAATATAGGTCTTTTGCTTTCGGAATTACCTCATGTTTCGTGATTATCTCCAGACTCATTTGTGGTGCCTCAAAGAACAATGGTTCTTTGTTTTCCATGGCTAATATTCCATTGTGTACATGGACCACTTCTTCTTTATCTATTCACCTGTTGTTGGACATTTTGATTCCTTCACTGTCTTGGCTATTGTGAATAAGGCTGCACTGAAGCTTTTGCGGCCTGTGTCTTCTCGATTCTTGTCTTCTCCGGTGAGAGGTCCAATGGTGCGCCTGCTGGATTGAATGGTACCTCCATTTTTACTTTTAAACACAGCTCCTTTCTGTTCTCATTATTGGCCGTTACCCCTTTACGTCTCACCAGCAGGTAGAGGGTACACAGTTCTCTAAAACCCCGTCAGCATTTATTGTTTGTAGACTTTTTGCTGATGGTCAGTCGACTGGTGTAAGTTGAAACTTTTTGTAGATTAGATTTCATGGGTCTAACACTCCCTGAGGTTGAGCTTTTATCCATTTTCCTTTTTTTTAAAAGAGCGTGAGTAAAACGTTAATATTCATACTCTCTTCTGGAAACATTTGCCTGTTTTGAAATTTTTGTCCATTCCCTACTTCAGCACAATTTTTTAGGGCAGGTGTCCTTTACAGCCCTGAGTCCTTGTGAATGTTAAGTGACCATTAGCTGTGAGTTTAAAGCTGCTCTTGCAGGAAACGGCCACAAGGTGGCATCATTTCTCCTTTACCAAATTTGGTAACTGGGGAAACAGAGCCTGAATGGAAGTGGTGTTCTAGGTTGTAAATTAGAATGGAATGTGCCAGGAAAAAGCCCTTTATGTTTATGTCTCATTACTTGTTGTTCATATTTATAATTTACTGTTTATTTTTTATCCAAGCAAATTTGATTACAATGGTTTGTTTGTTCTAGGTGTGCAAATGTGGTTCTTTCACACATATACGTGTATCTATTCTTCCTCGCATCCTTTTCCCATATAGGTTATGACACAATGTTGAGTAGTCTTCTCCTGGTCTTCCGTACGTCTTTGGTGATTATATATTTCACATGGTTTGTATATCTCTGTTAACCCCAATATGGTAAATTATCCAATCCTCATCCCTTTCTATTTGATGAACCATAAGTGTTTTAATGAATCTGTGATTGCCTTTCTCTGTGGAAATATCTTCATTAGTATCAATTTTTATGTAACTCCTAAAAGTGATATGATAGGATATGTGTCTTTTACTTTCTCACTTACTACAGGTGGTGTGATTACGTCTAGACTCATCTATGGTGCTGCAAATGGCATTGTTTCATTTTTTTCACTAGCGAATATTCCATCTATACATGGAGGAGTTCTTCTTTGTCCACCCATCTGTTGGTGGACTTTTTGGTTACCTCCATATCTTGGCTATTGTAATACTGTGCAATGCAGATTGGCCTGCCTGTGTCTTTCCAATTCTCTCTTCTTAGATTATAGGTCGAGGAGTGGGCCTGCTGGATCATATGGTAGCTCAATGTTTACCTTTTTAAGGCACCTCCATTCTGTTCTCATTTGTGGCCCTTTCCAAGTTACGTCCCCGTTGAAGTTGAGGGTATGCATTTCTCCACAACAGCTTCAGCATTTATTGTTTGTAGTTTTCTTGCTGATGGTTTTTCTGACAAGTGTGAGCTGATACCTCTTTTTGGTTGAATTCGCATGTGCCTCATAATCCGTTGAAACTGAGCTTTAAGGCATATCCTTTTTATTTTTCAAGCTGTGATTACCCCTTAGTTCTTCAAAGTGTTCTCTTAAAGTATGTGTCACATTTTGAAATGTTTTGGCCATTACCTCCCTCAAGACATATTGAGGGCATGTTTCATTTACAGTCCTGCATTACTTCTTCCTATGAAATGACCATTAGCACAGGCCTTAAAGCTGTTTTTGCAGGTAACTGCCAGAGGGGGGCAGCCTTTCTATGTTCCCCACCCTGGTAACTAGGGAAATGCCCTTGCGGCCTGTGGTGTTTCTCGGTTATAAATTAGAGTGGAGTGTGCCCGGACAAACCCACACAAGCTGATGTCTCTTTACTTTTGTTGGATTTTTAAATTTAATTTTTATTTTTTATTGGAGTAATCTTCCACTGTGTACGTGGACCACTTCTACTTTGTGCATTCCTCGGTTGATGGACATTTTCATTGCTTCCAAGTGTTGGGTATGATAAATATTGTTGGAGTGCAGGATTTCCAGCCTGTGACTTTTTTTTTTAATATTTATTTATTTATTTATTTATTTATTTATTTATTTATTTATTTATTTTTGGCTGTGTTGGATATTCGTTTGTGCGCGAGGGATTTCTGTAGTTGCGGCGAGCGGGGGCCACTCTTCATCGCGGTGCGTGGGTCTCTCACTATCGCGGCCTCTCTTGTTGCGGAGCACAGGCTCCATGCGCGCAGGCTCAGTGGTTGTGGCTCACGGGCCCAGTTGCTCCGCGGCATGTGGGATCTTCCCAGACCGGGGCTCGAACCCGTGTGCCCTGCATTGGCAGGCAGACTCTCAACCACTGCACCACCAGGGAAGCCCCAAGCCTGTGACTTTTTGATTCTCATTTTCTCAGGTGATAGGCCCAGCAGTGGGTGTGATTGATTGACTGGTAGCACCGTGTTACCCTTTTCAAAGCACCTTCTTTGTGTTTTCATTAGTGGCTCTTACCACGTCTCCCTTAGAATCGAGGGTACGCATTTCTCCACAATCGCTTCAGCATTTATTGTTTGCAGCATTTATGCTAATGGCCCTTCTGGCTGGTGTGAGCTGATAGGTTTTTGTACTTTGGGTTTTCATGTCTTTGAAAATTCATAAAACTCATCATTTTTCTCCGCCGTTTTCTTTTCTGCTAAAAAAAAGGAAACAGTTGGGAGTACAATATAACTCTTGAAATTGTCTTCTTGGTAGCTTGCCCTCTGTTAAATTTTTTGGTCGATTTTCCAGCCCAGAATTTTTTTAGAGAGCAGGTCTCATTTCCCGAACTGCAAGTGTGGTGCATATTTAGTGACCTTTAGCAATGGGTTAAAAGCTGCTGTTGTGGGAAGTGGCCTCAAGCAGGCAGCATTCCTTCATTCCCAAATCTGGGTACTAGGGCAGCAGAGCCTTTCTGGAAGTCGTGTTCCTAGGTTGTAAATTATATTGGAATGTGCATGGGGAAACCCCCATAAGTTTATGTCTCATTATTTCTTCTTGGTTTTAAAAATTTTTTTAATTGGGGTAAAGCTTAGAATATTGTTTGTCCGAGGTGTACACAATCTGGTTCATTTGTACATTATATATGTCTATTCAAGTACAGATCCCCTTCCCATGTAAAATGTTACAGAGGGTTCCGCACACCTCCCTTCTATATGGTAGGTCTTTTTGAGATATGTATATAATATGTGTTTGTATACATATAGTAACACTAACCTTAATTTATCCACTCCCCCCATCTTTCCTTTTATATGAGCATAGTTTGTTTTCTAAATCTGTGAGTGTCTTTCTCTGTGGAAATATGTTCATTTGTGTCAGTTATTAGATAACGCCTATAAGTGATATCATAGAATATAGGTCTTTTGCTTTCGGAATTACCTCATGTTTCGTGATTATCTCCAGACTCATTTGTGGTGCCTCAAAGAACAATGGTTCTTTGTTTTCCATGGCTAATATTCCATTGTGTACATGGACCACTTCTTCTTTATCTATTCACCTGTTGTTGGACATTTTGATTCCTTCACTGTCTTGGCTATTGTGAATAAGGCTGCACTGAAGCTTTTGCGGCCTGTGTCTTCTCGATTCTTGTCTTCTCCGGTGAGAGGTCCAATGGTGCGCCTGCTGGATTGAATGGTACCTCCATTTTTACTTTTAAACACAGCTCCTTTCTGTTCTCATTATTGGCCGTTACCCCTTTACGTCTCACCAGCAGGTAGAGGGTACACAGTTCTCTAAAACCCCGTCAGCATTTATTGTTTATAGACTTTTTGCTGATGGTCAGTCGACTGGTGTAAGTTGAAACTTTTTGTAGATTAGATTTCATGGGTCTAACATTCCCTGAGGTTGAGCTTTTATCCATTTTCCTTTTTTTTAAAAGAGCGTGAGTAAAACGTTAATATTCATACTCTCTTCTGGAAACATTTGCCTGTTTTGAAATTTTTGTCCATTCCCTACTTCAGCACAATTTTTTAGGGCAGGTGTCCTTTACAGCCCTGAGTCCTTGTGAATGTTAAGTGACCATTAGCTGTGAGTTTAAAGCTGCTCTTGCAGGAAACGGCCACAAGGTGGCATCATTTCTCCTTTACCAAATTTGGTAACTGGGGAAACAGAGCCTTAATGGAAGTGGTGTTCTACGTTGTAAATTAGAATGGAATGTGCCAGGAAAAAGCCCTTTATGTTTATGTCTCATTACTTGTTGTTCATATTTATAATTTACTGTTTATTTTTTATCCAAGCAAATTTGATTACAATGGTTTGTTTGTTCTAGGTGTGCAAATGTGGTTCTTTCACACATATACGTGTATCTATTCTTCCTCGCATCCTTTTCCCATATAGGTTATGACACAATGTTGAGTAGTCTTCTCCTGGTCTTCCGTACGTCTTTGGTGATTATATATTTCACATGGTTTGTATATCTCTGTTAACCCCAATATGGTAAATTATCCAATCCTCATCCCTTTCTATTTGATGAACCATAAGTGTTTTAATGAATCTGTGATTGCCTTTCTCTGTGGAAATATCTTCATTAGTATCAATTTTTATGTAACTCCTAAAAGTGATATGATAGGATATGTGTCTTTTACTTTCTCACTTACTACAGGTGGTGTGATTACGTCTAGACTCATCTATGGTGCTGCAAATGGCATTGTTTCATTTTTTTCACTAGCGAATATTCCATCTATACATGGAGGAGTTCTTCTTTGTCCACCCATCTGTTGGTGGACTTTTTGGTTACCTCCATATCTTGGCTATTGTAATACTGTGCAATGCAGATTGGCCTGCCTGTGTCTTTCCAATTCTCTCTTCTTAGATTATAGGTCGAGGAGTGGGCCTGCTGGATCATATGGTAGCTCAATGTTTACCTTTTTAAGGCACCTCCATTCTGTTCTCATTTGTGGCCCTTTCCAAGTTACGTCCCCCTTGAAGTTGAGGGTATGCATTTCTCCACAACAGCTTCAGCATTTATTGTTTGTAGTTTTCTTGCTGATGGTTTTTCTGACAAGTGTGAGCTGATACCTCTTTTTGGTTGAATTCGCATGTGCCTCATAATCCGTTGAAACTGAGCTTTAAGGCATATCCTTTTTATTTTTCAAGCTGTGATTACCCCTTAGTTCTTCAAAGTGTTCTCTTAAAGTATGTGTCACATTTTGAAATGTTTTGGCCATTACCTCCCTCAAGACATATTGAGGGCATGTTTCATTTACAGTCCTGCATTACTTCTTCCTATGAAATGACCATTAGCACAGGCCTTAAAGCTGTTTTTGCAGGTAACTGCCAGAGGGTGGCAGCCTTTCTATGTTCCCCACCCTGGTAACTAGGGAAATGCCCTTGCGGCCTGTGGTGTTTCTCGGTTATAAATTAGAGTGGAGTGTGCCCGGACAAACCCACACAAGCTGATGTCTCTTTACTTTTGTTGGATTTTTAAATTTAATTTTTATTTTTTATTGGAGTAATCTTCCACTGTGTACGTGGACCACTTCTACTTTGTGCATTCCTCGGTTGATGGACATTTTCATTGCTTCCAAGTGTTGGGTATGATAAATATTGTTGGAGTGCAGGATTTCCAGCCTGTGACTTTTTTTTTTAATATTTATTTATTTATTTATTTATTTATTTATTTATTTCTTTATTTTTGGCTGTGTTGGATATTCGTTTGTGCGCGAGGGATTTCTGTAGTTGCGGCGAGCGGGGGCCACTCTTCATCGCGGTGCGTGGGTCTCTCACTATCGCGGCCTCTCTTGTTGCGGAGCACAGGCTCCATGCGCGCAGGCTCAGTGGTTGTGGCTCACGGGCCCAGTTGCTCCGCGGCATGTGGGATCTTCCCAGACCGGGGCTCGAACCCGTGTGCCCTGCATTGGCAGGCAGACTCTCAACCACTGCACCACCAGGGAAGCCCCAAGCCTGTGACTTTTTGATTCTCATTTTCTCAGGTGATAGGCCCAGCAGTGGGTGTGATTGATTGACTGGTAGCACCGTGTTACCCTTTTCAAAGCACCTTCTTTGTGTTTTCATTAGTGGCTCTTACCACGTCTCCCTTAGAATCGAGGGTACGCATTTCTCCACAATCGCTTCAGCATTTATTGTTTGCAGCATTTATGCTAATGGCCCTTCTGGCTGGTGTGAGCTGATAGGTTTTTGTACTTTGGGTTTTCATGTCTTTGAAAATTCATAAAACTCATCATTTTTCTCCGCCGTTTTCTTTTCTGCTAAAAAAAAGGAAACAGTTGGGAGTACAATATAACTCTTGAAATTGTCTTCTTGGTAGCTTGCCCTCTGTTAAATTTTTTGGTCGATTTTCCAGCCCAGAATTTTTTTAGAGAGCAGGTCTCATTTCCCGAACTGCAAGTGTGGTGCATATTTAGTGACCTTTAGCAATGGGTTAAAAGCTGCTGTTGTGGGAAGTGGCCTCAAGCAGGCAGCATTCCTTCATTCCCAAATCTGGGTACTAGGGCAGCAGAGCCTTTCTGGAAGTCGTGTTCCTAGGTTGTAAATTATATTGGAATGTGCATGGGGAAACCCCCATAAGTTTATGTCTCATTATTTCTTCTTGGTTTTAAAAATTTTTTTAATTGGGGTAAAGCTTAGAATATTGTTTGTCCGAGGTGTACACAATCTGGTTCATTTGTACATTATATATGTCTATTCAAGTACAGATCCCCTTCCCATGTAAAATGTTACAGAGGGTTCCGCACACCTCCCTTCTATATGGTAGGTCTTTTTGAGATATGTATATAATATGTGTTTGTATACATATAGTAACACTAACCTTAATTTATCCACTCCCCCCATCTTTCCTTTTATATGAGCATAGTTTGTTTTCTAAATCTGTGAGTGTCTTTCTCTGTGGAAATATGTTCATTTGTGTCAGTTATTAGATAACGCCTATAAGTGATATCATAGAATATAGGTCTTTTGCTTTCGGAATTACCTCATGTTTCGTGATTATCTCCAGACTCATTTGTGGTGCCTCAAAGAACAATGGTTCTTTGTTTTCCATGGCTAATATTCCATTGTGTACATGGACCACTTCTTCTTTATCTATTCACCTGTTGTTGGACATTTTGATTCCTTCACTGTCTTGGCTATTGTGAATAAGGCTGCACTGAAGCTTTTGCGGCCTGTGTCTTCTCGATTCTTGTCTTCTCCGGTGAGAGGTCCAATGGTGCGCCTGCTGGATTGAATGGTACCTCCATTTTTACTTTTAAACACAGCTCCTTTCTGTTCTCATTATTGGCCGTTACCCCTTTACGTCTCACCAGCAGGTAGAGGGTACACAGTTCTCTAAAACCCCGTCAGCATTTATTGTTTATAGACTTTTTGCTGATGGTCAGTCGACTGGTGTAAGTTGAAACTTTTTGTAGATTAGATTTCATGGGTCTAACATTCCCTGAGGTTGAGCTTTTATCCATTTTCCTTTTTTTTAAAAGAGCGTGAGTAAAACGTTAATATTCATACTCTCTTCTGGAAACATTTGCCTGTTTTGAAATTTCTGTCCATTCCCTACTTCAGCACAATTTTTTAGGGCAGGTGTCCTTTACAGCCCTGAGTCCTTGTGAATGTTAAGTGACCATTAGCTGTGAGTTTAAAGCTGCTCTTGCAGGAAACGGCCACAAGGTGGCATCATTTCTCCTTTACCAAATTTGGTAACTGGGGAAACAGAGCCTTAATGGAAGTGGTGTTCTAGGTTGTAAATTAGAATGGAATGTGCCAGGAAAAAGCCCTTTATGTTTATGTCTCATTACTTGTTGTTCATATTTATAATTTACTGTTTATTTTTTATCCAAGCAAATTTGATTACAATGGTTTGTTTGTTCTAGGTGTGCAAATGTGGTTCTTTCACACATATACGTGTATCTATTCTTCCTCGCATCCTTTTCCCATATAGGTTATGACACAATGTTGAGGAGTCTTCTCCTGGTCTTCCGTACGTCTTTGGTGATTATATATTTCACATGGTTTGTATATCTCTGTTAACCCCAATATGGTAAATTATCCAATCCTCATCCCTTTCTATTTGATGAACCATAAGTGTTTTAATGAATCTGTGATTGCCTTTCTCTGTGGAAATATCTTCATTAGTATCAATTTTTATGTAACTCCTAAAAGTGATATGATAGGATATGTGTCTTTTACTTTCTCACTTACTACAGGTGGTGTGATTACGTCTAGACTCATCTATGGTGCTGCAAATGGCATTGTTTCATTTTTTTCACTAGCGAATATTCCATCTATACATGGAGGAGTTCTTCTTTGTCCACCCATCTGTTGGTGGACTTTTTGGTTACCTCCATATCTTGGCTATTGTAATACTGTGCAATGCAGATTGGCCTGCCTGTGTCTTTCCAATTCTCTCTTCTTAGATTATAGGTCGAGGAGTGGGCCTGCTGGATCATATGGTAGCTCAATGTTTACCTTTTTAAGGCACCTCCATTCTGTTCTCATTTGTGGCCCTTTCCAAGTTACGTCCCCCTTGAAGTTGAGGGTATGCATTTCTCCACAACAGCTTCAGCATTTATTGTTTGTAGTTTTCTTGCTGATGGTTTTTCTGACAAGTGTGAGCTGATACCTCTTTTTGGTTGAATTCGCATGTGCCTCATAATCCGTTGAAACTGAGCTTTAAGGCATATCCTTTTTATTTTTCAAGCTGTGATTACCCCTTAGTTCTTCAAAGTGTTCTCTTAAAGTATGTGTCACATTTTGAAATGTTTTGGCCATTACCTCCCTCAAGACATATTGAGGGCATGTTTCATTTACAGTCCTGCATTACTTCTTCCTATGAAATGACCATTAGCACAGGCCTTAAAGCTGTTTTTGCAGGTAACTGCCAGAGGGTGGCAGCCTTTCTATGTTCCCCACCCTGGTAACTAGGGAAATGCCCTTGCGGCCTGTGGTGTTTTTCGGTTATAAATTAGAGTGGAGTGTGCCCGGACAAACCCACACAAGCTGATGTCTCTTTACTTTTGTTGGATTTTTAAATTTAATTTTTATTTTTTATTGGAGTAATCTTCCACTGTGTACGTGGACCACTTCTACTTTGTGCATTCCTCGGTTGATGGACATTTTCATTGCTTCCAAGTGTTGGGTATGATAAATATTGTTGGAGTGCAGGATTTCCAGCCTGTGACTTTTTTTTTAATATTTATTTATTTATTTATTTATTTATTTATTTCTTTATTTATTTTTGGCTGTGTTGGATATTCGTTTGTGCGCGAGGGATTTCTGTAGTTGCGGCGAGCGGGGGCCACTCTTCATCGCGGTGCGTGGGTCTCTCACTATCGCGGCCTCTCTTGTTGCGGAGCACAGGCTCCATGCGCGCAGGCTCAGTGGTTGTGGCTCACGGGCCCAGTTGCTCCGCGGCATGTGGGATCTTCCCAGACCGGGGCTCGAACCCGTGTGCCCTGCATTGGCAGGCAGACTCTCAACCACTGCACCACCAGGGAAGCCCCAAGCCTGTGACTTTTTGATTCTCATTTTCTCAGGTGATAGGCCCAGCAGTGGGTGTGATTGATTGACTGGTAGCACCGTGTTACCCTTTTCAAAGCACCTTCTTTGTGTTTTCATTAGTGGCTCTTACCACGTCTCCCTTAGAATCGAGGGTACGCATTTCTCCACAATCGCTTCAGCATTTATTGTTTGCAGCATTTATGCTAATGGCCCTTCTGGCTGGTGTGAGCTGATAGGTTTTTGTACTTTGGGTTTGCATGTCTTTGAAAATTCATAAAACTCATCATTTTTCTCCGCCGTTTTCTTTTCTGCTAAAAAAAAGGAAACAGTTGGGAGTACAGTATAACTCTTGAAATTGTCTTCTTGGTAGCTTGCCCTCTGTTAAATTTTTTGGTCGATTTTCCAGCCCAGAATTTTTTTAGAGAGCAGGTCTCATTTCCCGAACTGCAAGTGTGGTGCATATTTAGTGACCTTTAGCAATGGGTTAAAAGCTGCTGTTGTGGGAAGTGGCCTCAAGCAGGCAGCATTCCTTCATTCCCAAATCTGGGTACTAGGGCAGCAGAGCCTTTCTGGAAGTCGTGTTCCTAGGTTGAAAATTATATTGGAATGTGCATGGGGAAACCCCCATAAGTTTATGTCTCATTATTTCTTCTTGGTTTTAAAATTTTTTTTAATTGGGGTAAAGCTTAGAATATTGTTTGTCCGAGGTGTACACAATCTGGTTCATTTGTACATTATATATGTCTATTCAAGTACAGATCCCCTTCCCATGTAAAATGTTACAGAGGGTTCCGCACACCTCCCTTCTATATGGTAGGTCTTTTTGAGATATGTATATAATATGTGTTTGTATACATATAGTAACACTAACCTTAATTTATCCACTCCCCCCACCTTTCCTTTTAGATGAGCATAGTTTGTTTTCTAAATCTGTGAGTGTCTTTCTCTGTGGAAATATGTTCATTTGTGTCAGTTATTAGATAACGCCTATAAGTGATATCATAGAATATAGGTCTTTTGCTTTCGGAATTACCTCATGTTTCGTGATTATCTCCAGACTCATTTGTGGTGCCTCAAAGAACAATGGTTCTTTGTTTTCCATGGCTAATATTCCATTGTGTACATGGACCACTTCTTCTTTATCTATTCACCTGTTGTTGGACATTTTGATTCCTTCACTGTCTTGGCTATTGTGAATAAGGCTGCACTGAAGCTTTGGCGGCCTGTGTCTTCTCGATTCTTGTCTTCTCCGGTGAGAGGTCCAATGGTGCGCCTGCTGGATTGAATGGTACCTCCATTTTTACTTTTAAACACAGCTCCTTTCTGTTCTCATTATTGGCCGTTACCCCTTTACGTCTCACCAGCAGGTAGAGGGTACACAGTTCTCTAAAACCCCGTCAGCCTTTATTGTTTGTAGACTTTTTGCTGATGGTCAGTCGACTGGTGTAAGTTGAAACTTTTTGTAGATTAGATTTCATGGGTCTAACATTCCCTGAGGTTGAGCTTTTATCCATTTTCCTTTTTTTTAAAAGAGCGTGAGTAAAACGTTAATATTCATACTCTCTTCTGGAAACATTTGCCTGTTTTGAAATTTTTGTCCATTCCCTACTTCAGCACAATTTTTTAGGGCAGGTGTCCTTTACAGCCCTGAGTCCTTGTGAATGTTAAGTGACCATTAGCTGTGAGTTTAAAGCTGCTCTTGCAGGAAACGGCCACAAGGTGGCATCATTTCTCCTTTACCAAATTTGGTAACTGGGGAAACAGAGCCTTAATGGAAGTGGTGTTCTAGGTTGTAAATTAGAATGGAATGTGCCAGGAAAAAGCCCTTTATGTTTATGTCTCATTACTTGTTGTTCATATTTATAATTTACTGTTTATTTTTTATCCAAGCAAATTTGATTACAATGGTTTGTTTGTTCTAGGTGTGCAAATGTGGTTCTTTCACACATATACGTGTATCTATTCTTCCTCGCATCCTTTTCCCATATAGGTTATGACACAATGTTGAGGAGTCTTCTCCTGGTCTTCCGTACGTCTTTGGTGATTATATATTTCACATGGTTTGTATATCTCTGTTAACCCCAATATGGTAAATTATCCAATCCTCATCCCTTTCTATTTGATGAACCATAAGTGTTTTAATGAATCTGTGATTGCCTTTCTCTGTGGAAATATCTTCATTAGTATCAATTTTTATGTAACTCCTAAAAGTGATATGATAGGATATGTGTCTTTTACTTTCTCACTTACTACAGGTGGTGTGATTACGTCTAGACTCATCTATGGTGCTGCAAATGGCATTGTTTCATTTTTTTCACTAGCGAATATTCCATCTATACATGGAGGAGTTCGTCTTTGTCCACCCATCTGTTGGTGGACTTTTTGGTTACCTCCATATCTTGGCTATTGTAATACTGTGCAATGCAGATTGGCCTGCCTGTGTCTTTCCAATTCTCTCTTCTTAGATTATAGGTCGAGGAGTGGGCCTGCTGGATCATATGGTAGCTCAATGTTTACCTTTTTAAGGCACCTCCCTTCTGTTCTCATTTGTGGCCCTTTCCAAGTTACGTCCCCCTTGAAGTTGAGGGTATGCATTTCTCCACAACAGCTTCAGCATTTATTGTTTGTAGTTTTCTTGCTGATGGTTTTTCTGACAAGTGTGAGCTGATACCTCTTTTTGGTTGAATTCGCATGTGCCTCATAATCCGTTGAAACTGAGCTTTAAGGCATATCCTTTTTATTTTTCAAGCTGTGATTACCCCTTAGTTCTTCAAAGTGTTCTCTTAAAGTATGTGTCACATTTTGAAA
The DNA here is from genome assembly GCF_965194825.1 of Balaenoptera physalus. Taxonomy (NCBI): domain Eukaryota; kingdom Metazoa; phylum Chordata; class Mammalia; order Artiodactyla; family Balaenopteridae; genus Balaenoptera; species Balaenoptera physalus. The sequence goes on along the minus strand of NW_028125515.1, from coordinate 101,728 downwards.
TGTTTTGGCCATTACCTCCCTCAAGACATATTGAGGGCATGTTTCATTTACAGTCCTGCATTACTTCTTCCTATGAAATGACCATTAGCACAGGCCTTAAAGCTGTTTTTGCAGGTAACTGCCAGAGGGTGGCAGCCTTTCTATGTTCCCCACCCTGGTAACTAGGGAAATGCCCTTGCGGCCTGTGGTGTTTTTCGGTTATAAATTAGAGTGGAGTGTGCCCGGACAAACCCACACAAGCTGATGTCTCTTTACTTTTGTTGGATTTTTAAATTTAATTTTTATTTTTTATTGGAGTAATCTTCCACTGTGTACGTGCACCACTTCTACTTTGTGCATTCCTCGGTTGATGGACATTTTCATTGCTTCCAAGTGTTGGGTATGATAAATATTGTTGGAGTGCAGGATTTCCAGCCTGTGACTTTTTTTTTTAATATTTATTTATTTATTTATTTATTTATTTATTTCTTTATTTATTTTTGGCTGTGTTGGATATTCGTTTGTGCGCGAGGGATTTCTGTAGTTGCGGCGAGCGGGGGCCACTCTTCATCGCGGTGCGTGGGTCTCTCACTATCGCGGCCTCTCTTGTTGCGGAGCACAGGCTCCATGCGCGCAGGCTCAGTGGTTGTGGCTCACGGGCCCAGTTGCTCCGCGGCATGTGGGATCTTCCCAGACCGGGGCTCGAACCCGTGTGCCCTGCATTGGCAGGCAGACTCTCAACCACTGCACCACCAGGGAAGCCCCAAGCCTGTGACTTTTTGATTCTCATTTTCTCAGGTGATAGGCCCAGCAGTGGGTGTGATTGATTGACTGGTAGCACCGTGTTACCCTTTTCAAAGCACCTTCTTTGTGTTTTCATTAGTGGCTCTTACCACGTCTCCCTTAGAATCGAGGGTACGCATTTCTCCACAATCGCTTCAGCATTTATTGTTTGCAGCATTTATGCTAATGGCCCTTCTGGCTGGTGTGAGCTGATAGGTTTTTGTACTTTGGGTTTGCATGTCTTTGAAAATTCATAAAACTCATCATTTTTCTCCGCCGTTTTCTTTTCTGCTAAAAAAAAGGAAACAGTTGGGAGTACAGTATAACTCTTGAAATTGTCTTCTTGGTAGCTTGCCCTCTGTTAAATTTTTTGGTCGATTTTCCAGCCCAGAATTTTTTTAGAGAGCAGGTCTCATTTCCCGAACTGCAAGTGTGGTGCATATTTAGTGACCTTTAGCAATGGGTTAAAAGCTGCTGTTGTGGGAAGTGGCCTCAAGCAGGCAGCATTCCTTCATTCCCAAATCTGGGTACTAGGGCAGCAGAGCCTTTCTGGAAGTCGTGTTCCTAGGTTGAAAATTATATTGGAATGTGCATGGGGAAACCCCCATAAGTTTATGTCTCATTATTTCTTCTTGGTTTTAAAATTTTTTTTAATTGGGGTAAAGCTTAGAATATTGTTTGTCCGAGGTGTACACAATCTGGTTCATTTGTACATTATATATGTCTATTCAAGTACAGATCCCCTTCCCATGTAAAATGTTACAGAGGGTTCCGCACACCTCCCTTCTATATGGTAGGTCTTTTTGAGATATGTATATAATATGTGTTTGTATACATATAGTAACACTAACCTTAATTTATCCACTCCCCCCACCTTTCCTTTTAGATGAGCATAGTTTGTTTTCTAAATCTGTGAGTGTCTTTCTCTGTGGAAATATGTTCATTTGTGTCAGTTATTAGATAACGCCTATAAGTGATATCATAGAATATAGGTCTTTTGCTTTCGGAATTACCTCATGTTTCGTGATTATCTCCAGACTCATTTGTGGTGCCTCAAAGAACAATGGTTCTTTGTTTTCCATGGCTAATATTCCATTGTGTACATGGACCACTTCTTCTTTATCTATTCACCTGTTGTTGGACATTTTGATTCCTTCACTGTCTTGGCTATTGTGAATAAGGCTGCACTGAAGCTTTGGCGGCCTGTGTCTTCTCGATTCTTGTCTTCTCCGGTGAGAGGTCCAATGGTGCGCCTGCTGGATTGAATGGTACCTCCATTTTTACTTTTAAACACAGCTCCTTTCTGTTCTCATTATTGGCCGTTACCCCTTTACGTCTCACCAGCAGGTAGAGGGTACACAGTTCTCTAAAACCCCGTCAGCCTTTATTGTTTGTAGACTTTTTGCTGATGGTCAGTCGACTGGTGTAAGTTGAAACTTTTTGTAGATTAGATTTCATGGGTCTAACATTCCCTGAGGTTGAGCTTTTATCCATTTTCCTTTTTTTTAAAAGAGCGTGAGTAAAACGTTAATATTCATACTCTCTTCTGGAAACATTTGCCTGTTTTGAAATTTTTGTCCATTCCCTACTTCAGCACAATTTTTTAGGGCAGGTGTCCTTTACAGCCCTGAGTCCTTGTGAATGTTAAGTGACCATTAGCTGTGAGTTTAAAGCTGCTCTTGCAGGAAACGGCCACAAGGTGGCATCATTTCTCCTTTACCAAATTTGGTAACTGGGGAAACAGAGCCTTAATGGAAGTGGTGTTCTAGGTTGTAAATTAGAATGGAATGTGCCAGGAAAAAGCCCTTTATGTTTATGTCTCATTACTTGTTGTTCATATTTATAATTTACTGTTTATTTTTTATCCAAGCAAATTTGATTACAATGGTTTGTTTGTTCTAGGTGTGCAAATGTGGTTCTTTCACACATATACGTGTATCTATTCTTCCTCGCATCCTTTTCCCATATAGGTTATGACACAATGTTGAGGAGTCTTCTCCTGGTCTTCCGTACGTCTTTGGTGATTATATATTTCACATGGTTTGTATATCTCTGTTAACCCCAATATGGTAAATTATCCAATCCTCATCCCTTTCTATTTGATGAACCATAAGTGTTTTAATGAATCTGTGATTGCCTTTCTCTGTGGAAATATCTTCATTAGTATCAATTTTTATGTAACTCCTAAAAGTGATATGATAGGATATGTGTCTTTTACTTTCTCACTTACTACAGGTGGTGTGATTACGTCTAGACTCATCTATGGTGCTGCAAATGGCATTGTTTCATTTTTTTCACTAGCGAATATTCCATCTATACATGGAGGAGTTCGTCTTTGTCCACCCATCTGTTGGTGGACTTTTTGGTTACCTCCATATCTTGGCTATTGTAATACTGTGCAATGCAGATTGGCCTGCCTGTGTCTTTCCAATTCTCTCTTCTTAGATTATAGGTCGAGGAGTGGGCCTGCTGGATCATATGGTAGCTCAATGTTTACCTTTTTAAGGCACCTCCCTTCTGTTCTCATTTGTGGCCCTTTCCAAGTTACGTCCCCCTTGAAGTTGAGGGTATGCATTTCTCCACAACAGCTTCAGCATTTATTGTTTGTAGTTTTCTTGCTGATGGTTTTTCTGACAAGTGTGAGCTGATACCTCTTTTTGGTTGAATTCGCATGTGCCTCATAATCCGTTGAAACTGAGCTTTAAGGCATATCCTTTTTATTTTTCAAGCTGTGATTACCCCTTAGTTCTTCAAAGTGTTCTCTTAAAGTATGTGTCACATTTTGAAATGTTTTGGCCATTACCTCCCTCAAGACATATTGAGGGCATGTTTCATTTACAGTCCTGCATTACTTCTTCCTATGAAATGACCATTAGCACAGGCCTTAAAGCTGTTTTTGCAGGTAACTGCCAGAGGGTGGCAGCCTTTCTATGTTCCCCACCCTGGTAACTAGGGAAATGCCCTTGCGGCCTGTGGTGTTTCTCGGTTATAAATTAGAGTGGAGTGTGCCCGGACAAACCCACACAAGCTGATGTCTCTTTACTTTTGTTGGATTTTTAAATTTAATTTTTATTTTTTATTGGAGTAATCTTCCACTGTGTACGTGGACCACTTCTACTTTGTGCATTCCTCGGTTGATGGACATTTTCATTGCTTCCAAGTGTTGGGTATGATAAATATTGTTGGAGTGCAGGATTTCCAGCCTGTGACTATTTTTTTAATATTTATTTATTTATTTATTTATTTATTTATTTATTTATTTATTTATTTTTGGCTGTGTTGGATATTCGTTTGTGCGCGAGGGATTTCTGTAGTTGCGGCGAGCGGGGGCCACTCTTCATCGCGGTGCGTGGGTCTCTCACTATCGCGGCCTCTCTTGTTGCGGAGCACAGGCTCCATGCGCGCAGGCTCAGTGGTTGTGGCTCACGGGCCCAGTTGCTCCGCGGCATGTGGGATCTTCCCAGACCGGGGCTCGAACCCGTGTGCCCTGCATTGGCAGGCAGACTCTCAACCACTGCACCACCAGGGAAGCCCCAAGCCTGTGACTTTTTGATTCTCATTTTCTCAGGTGATAGGCCCAGCAGTGGGTGTGATTGATTGACTGGTAGCACCGTGTTACCCTTTTCAAAGCACCTTCTTTGTGTTTTCATTAGTGGCTCTTACCACGTCTCCCTTAGAATCGAGGGTACGCATTTCTCCACAATCGCTTCAGCATTTATTGTTTGCAGCATTTATGCTAATGGCCCTTCTGGCTGGTGTGAGCTGATAGGTTTTTGTACTTTGGGTTTGCATGTCTTTGAAAATTCATAAAACTCATCATTTTTCTCCGCCGTTTTCTTTTCTGCTAAAAAAAAGGAAACAGTTGGGAGTACAGTATAACTCTTGAAATTGTCTTCTTGGTAGCTTGCCCTCTGTTAAATTTTTTGGTCGATTTTCCAGCCCAGAATTTTTTTAGAGAGCAGGTCTCATTTCCCGAACTGCAAGTGTGGTGCATATTTAGTGACCTTTAGCAATGGGTTAAAAGCTGCTGTTGTGGGAAGTGGCCTCAAGCAGGCAGCATTCCTTCATTCCCAAATCTGGGTACTAGGGCAGCAGAGCCTTTCTGGAAGTCGTGTTCCTAGGTTGAAAATTATATTGGAATGTGCATGGGGAAACCCCCATAAGTTTATGTCTCATTATTTCTTCTTGGTTTTAAAATTTTTTTTAATTGGGGTAAAGCTTAGAATATTGTTTGTCCGAGGTGTACACAATCTGGTTCATTTGTACATTATATATGTCTATTCAAGTACAGATCCCCTTCCCATGTAAAATGTTACAGAGGGTTCCGCACACCTCCCTTCTATATGGTAGGTCTTTTTGAGATATGTATATAATATGTGTTTGTATACATATAGTAACACTAACCTTAATTTATCCACTCCCCCCACCTTTCCTTTTAGATGAGCATAGTTTGTTTTCTAAATCTGTGAGTGTCTTTCTCTGTGGAAATATGTTCATTTGTGTCAGTTATTAGATAACGCCTATAAGTGATATCATAGAATATAGGTCTTTTGCTTTCGGAATTACCTCATGTTTCGTGATTATCTCCAGACTCATTTGTGGTGCCTCAAAGAACAATGGTTCTTTGTTTTCCATGGCTAATATTCCATTGTGTACATGGACCACTTCTTCTTTATCTATTCACCTGTTGTTGGACATTTTGATTCCTTCACTGTCTTGGCTATTGTGAATAAGGCTGCACTGAAGCTTTGGCGGCCTGTGTCTTCTCGATTCTTGTCTTCTCCGGTGAGAGGTCCAATGGTGCGCCTGCTGGATTGAATGGTACCTCCATTTTTACTTTTAAACACAGCTCCTTTCTGTTCTCATTATTGGCCGTTACCCCTTTACGTCTCACCAGCAGGTAGAGGGTACACAGTTCTCTAAAACCCCGTCAGCCTTTATTGTTTGTAGACTTTTTGCTGATGGTCAGTCGACTGGTGTAAGTTGAAACTTTTTGTAGATTAGATTTCATGGGTCTAACATTCCCTGAGGTTGAGCTTTTATTCATTTTCCTTTTTTTTAAAAGAGCGTGAGTAAAACGTTAATATTCATACTCTCTTCTGGAAACATTTGCCTGTTTTGAAATTTTTGTCCATTCCCTACTTCAGCACAATTTTTTAGGGCAGGTGTCCTTTACAGCCCTGAGTCCTTGTGAATGTTAAGTGACCATTAGCTGTGAGTTTAAAGCTGCTCTTGCAGGAAACGGCCACAAGGTGGCATCATTTCTCCTTTACCAAATTTGGTAACTGGGGAAACAGAGCCTTAATGGAAGTGGTGTTCTAGGTTGTAAATTAGAATGGAATGTGCCAGGAAAAAGCCCTTTATGTTTATGTCTCATTACTTGTTGTTCATATTTATAATTTACTGTTTATTTTTTATCCAAGCAAATTTGATTACAATGGTTTGTTTGTTCTAGGTGTGCAAATGTGGTTCTTTCACACATATACGTGTATCTATTCTTCCTCGCATCCTTTTCCCATATAGGTTATGACACAATGTTGAGGAGTCTTCTCCTGGTCTTCCGTACGTCTTTGGTGATTATATATTTCACATGGTTTGTATATCTCTGTTAACCCCAATATGGTAAATTATCCAATCCTCATCCCTTTCTATTTGATGAACCATAAGTGTTTTAATGAATCTGTGATTGCCTTTCTCTGTGGAAATATCTTCATTAGTATCAATTTTTATGTAACTCCTAAAAGTGATATGATAGGATATGTGTCTTTTACTTTCTCACTTACTACAGGTGGTGTGATTACGTCTAGACTCATCTATGGTGCTGCAAATGGCATTGTTTCATTTTTTTCACTAGCGAATATTCCATCTATACATGGAGGAGTTCGTCTTTGTCCACCCATCTGTTGGTGGACTTTTTGGTTACCTCCATATCTTGGCTATTGTAATACTGTGCAATGCAGATTGGCCTGCCTGTGTCTTTCCAATTCTCTCTTCTTAGATTATAGGTCGAGGAGTGGGCCTGCTGGATCATATGGTAGCTCAATGTTTACCTTTTTAAGGCACCTCCCTTCTGTTCTCATTTGTGGCCCTTTCCAAGTTACGTCCCCCTTGAAGTTGAGGGTATGCATTTCTCCACAACAGCTTCAGCATTTATTGTTTGTAGTTTTCTTGCTGATGGTTTTTCTGACAAGTGTGAGCTGATACCTCTTTTTGGTTGAATTCGCATGTGCCTCATAATCCGTTGAAACTGAGCTTTAAGGCATATCCTTTTTATTTTTCAAGCTGTGATTACCCCTTAGTTCTTCAAAGTGTTCTCTTAAAGTATGTGTCACATTTTGAAATGTTTTGGCCATTACCTCCCTCAAGACATATTGAGGGCATGTTTCATTTACAGTCCTGCATTACTTCTTCCTATGAAATGACCATTAGCACAGGCCTTAAAGCTGTTTTTGCAGGTAACTGCCAGAGGGTGGCAGCCTTTCTATGTTCCCCACCCTGGTAACTAAGGAAATGCCCTTGCGGCCTGTGGTGTTTCTCGGTTATAAATTAGAGTGGAGTGTGCCCGGACAAACCCACACAAGCTGATGTCTCTTTACTTTTGTTGGATTTTTAAATTTAATTTTTATTTTTTATTGGAGTAACCTTCCACTGTGTACGTGGACCACTTCTACTTTGTGCATTCCTCGGTTGATGGACATTTTCATTGCTTCCAAGTGTTGGGTATGATAAATATTGTTGGAGTGCAGGATTTCCAGCCTGTGACTATTTTTTTAATATTTATTTATTTATTTATTTATTTATTTATTTATTTATTTATTTATTTTTGGCTGTGTTGGATATTCGTTTGTGCGCGAGGGATTTCTGTAGTTGCGGCGAGCGGGGGCCACTCTTCATCGCGGTGCGTGGGTCTCTCACTATCGCGGCCTCTCTTGTTGCGGAGCACAGGCTCCATGCGCGCAGGCTCAGTGGTTGTGGCTCACGGGCCCAGTTGCTCCGCGGCATGTGGGATCTTCCCAGACCGGGGCTCGAACCCGTGTGCCCTGCATTGGCAGGCAGACTCTCAACCACTGCACCACCAGGGAAGCCCCAAGCCTGTGACTTTTTGATTCTCATTTTCTCAGGTGATAGGCCCAGCAGTGGGTGTGATTGATTGACTGGTAGCACCGTGTTACCCTTTTCAAAGCACCTTCTTTGTGTTTTCATTAGTGGCTCTTACCACGTCTCCCTTAGAATCGAGGGTACGCATTTCTCCACAATCGCTTCAGCATTTATTGTTTGCAGCATTTATGCTAATGGCCCTTCTGGCTGGTGTGAGCTGATAGGTTTTTGTACTTTGGGTTTGCATGTCTTTGAAAATTCATAAAACTCATCATTTTTCTCCGCCGTTTTCTTTTCTGCTAAAAAAAAGGAAACAGTTGGGGGTACAGTATAACTCTTGAAATTGTCTTCTTGGTAGCTTGCCCTCTGTTAAATTTTTTGGTCGATTTTCCAGCCCAGAATTTTTTTAGAGAGCAGGTCTCATTTCCCGAACTGCAAGTGTGGTGCATATTTAGTGACCTTTAGCAATGGGTTAAAAGCTGCTGTTGTGGGAAGTGGCCTCAAGCAGGCAGCATTCCTTCATTCCCAAATCTGGGTACTAGGGCAGCAGAGCCTTTCTGGAAGTCGTGTTCCTAGGTTGTAAATTATATTGGAATGTGCATGGGGAAACCCCCATAAGTTTATGTCTCATTATTTCTTCTTGGTTTTAAAAATTTTTTTAATTGGGGTAAAGCTTAGAATATTGTTTGTCCGAGGTGTACACAATCTGGTTCATTTGTACATTATATATGTCTATTCAAGTACAGATCCCCTTCCCATGTAAAATGTTACAGAGGGTTCCGCACACCTCCCTTCTATATGGTAGGTCTTTTAGATATGTATATAATATGTGTTTGTATACATATAGTAACACTAACCTTAATTTATCCACTCCCCCCACCTTTCCTTTTAGATGAGCATAGTTTGTTTTCTAAATCTGTGAGTGTCTTTCTCTGTGGAAATATGTTCATTTGTGTCAGTTATTAGATAACGCCTATAAGTGATATCATAGAATATAGGTCTTTTGCTTTCGGAATTACCTCATGTTTCGTGATTATCTCCAGACTCATTTGTGGTGCCTCAAAGAACAATGGTTCTTTGTTTTCCATGGCTAATATTCCATTGTGTACATGGACCACTTCTTCTTTATCTATTCACCTGTTGTTGGACATTTTGATTCCTTCACTGTCTTGGCTATTGTGAATAAGGCTGCACTGAAGCTTTTGCGGCCTGTGTCTTCTCGATTCTTGTCTTCTCCGGTGAGAGGTCCAATGGTGCGCCTGCTGGATTGAATGGTACCTCCATTTTTACTTTTAAACACAGCTCCTTTCTGTTCTCATTATTGGCCGTTACCCCTTTACGTCTCACCAGCAGGTAGAGGGTACACAGTTCTCTAAAACCCCGTCAGCCTTTATTGTTTGTAGACTTTTTGCTGATGGTCAGTCGACTGGTGTAAGTTGAAACTTTTTGTAGATTAGATTTCATGGGTCTAACATTCCCTGAGGTTGAGCTTTTATTCATTTTCCTTTTTTTTAAAAGAGCGTGAGTAAAACGTTAATATTCATACTCTCTTCTGGAAACATTTGCCTGTTTTGAAATTTTTGTCCATTCCCTACTTCAGCACAATTTTTTAGGGCAGGTGTCCTTTACAGCCCTGAGTCCTTGTGAATGTTAAGTGACCATTAGCTGTGAGTTTAAAGCTGCTCTTGCAGGAAACGGCCTCAAGGTGGCATCATTTCTCCTTTACCAAATTTGGTAACTGGGGAAACAGAGCCTTAATGGAAGTGGTGTTCTAGGTTGTAAATTAGAATGGAATGTGCCAGGAAAAAGCCCTTTATGTTTATGTCTCATTACTTGTTGTTCATATTTATAATTTACTGTTTATTTTTTATCCAAGCAAATTTGATTACAATGGTTTGTTTGTTCTAGGTGTGCAAATGTGGTTCTTTCACACATATACGTGTATCTATTCTTCCTCGCATCCTTTTCCCATATAGGTTATGACACAATGTTGAGGAGTCTTCTCCTGGTCTTCCGTACGTCTTTGGTGATTATATATTTCACATGGTTTGTATATCTCTGTTAACCCCAATATGGTAAATTATCCAATCCTCATCCCTTTCTATTTGATGAACCATAAGTGTTTTAATGAATCTGTGATTGCCTTTCTCTGTGGAAATATCTTCATTAGTATCAATTTTTATGTAACTCCTAAAAGTGATATGATAGGATATGTGTCTTTTACTTTCTCACTTACTACAGGTGGTGTGATTACGTCTAGACTCATCTATGGTGCTGCAAATGGCATTGTTTCATTTTTTTCACTAGCGAATATTCCATCTATACATGGAGGAGTTCGTCTTTGTCCACCCATCTGTTGGTGGACTTTTTGGTTACCTCCATATCTTGGCTATTGTAATACTGTGCAATGCAGATTGGCCTGCCTGTGTCTTTCCAATTCTCTCTTCTTAGATTATAGGTCGAGGAGTGGGCCTGCTGGATCATATGGTAGCTCAATGTTTACCTTTTTAAGGCACCTCCCTTCTGTTCTCATTTGTGGCCCTTTCCAAGTTACGTCCCCCTTGAAGTTGAGGGTATGCATTTCTCCACAACAGCTTCAGCATTTATTGTTTGTAGTTTTCTTGCTGATGGTTTTTCTGACAAGTGTGAGCTGATACCTCTTTTTGGTTGAATTCGCATGTGCCTCATAATCCGTTGAAACTGAGCTTTAAGGCATATCCTTTTTATTTTTCAAGCTGTGATTACCCCTTAGTTCTTCAAAGTGTTCTCTTAAAGTATGTGTCACATTTTGAAATGTTTTGGCCATTACCTCCCTCAAGACATATTGAGGGCATGTTTCATTTACAGTCCTGCATTACTTCTTCCTATGAAATGACCACTAGCACAGGCCTTAAAGCTGTTTTTGCAGGTAACTGCCAGAGGGTGGCAGCCTTTCTATGTTCCCCACCCTGGTAACTAAGGAAATGCCCTTGCGGCCTGTGGTGTTTCTCGGTTATAAATTAGAGTGGAGTGTGCCCGGACAAACCCACACAAGCTGATGTCTCTTTACTTTTGTTGGATTTTTAAATTTAATTTTTATTTTTTATTGGAGTAATCTTCCACTGTGTACGTGGACCACTTCTACTTTGTGCATTCCTCGGTTGATGGACATTTTCATTGCTTCCAAGTGTTGGGTATGATAAATATTGTTGGAGTGCAGGATTTCCAGCCTGTGACTATTTTTTTAATATTTATTTATTTATTTATTTATTTATTTATTTATTTATTTATTTATTTTTGGCTGTGTTGGATATTCGTTTGTGCGCGAGGGATTTCTGTAGTTGCGGCGAGCGGGGGCCACTCTTCATCGCGGTGCGTGGGTCTCTCACTATCGCGGCCTCTCTTGTTGCGGAGCACAGGCTCCATGCGCGCAGGCTCAGTGGTTGTGGCTCACGGGCCCAGTTGCTCCGCGGCATGTGGGATCTTCCCAGACCGGGGCTCGAACCCGTGTGCCCTGCATTGGCAGGCAGACTCTCAACCACTGCACCACCAGGGAAGCCCCAAGCCTGTGACTTTTTGATTCTCATTTTCTCAGGTGATAGGCCCAGCAGTGGGTGTGATTGATTGACTGGTAGCACCGTGTTACCCTTTTCAAAGCACCTTCTTTGTGTTTTCATTAGTGGCTCTTACCACGTCTCCCTTAGAATCGAGGGTACGCATTTCTCCACAATCGCTTCAGCATTTATTGTTTGCAGCATTTATGCTAATGGCCCTTCTGGCTGGTGTGAGCTGATAGGTTTTTGTACTTTGGGTTTTCATGTCTTTGAAAATTCATAAAACTCATCATTTTTCTCCGCCGTTTTCTTTTCTGCTAAAAAAAAGGAAACAGTTGGGAGTACAGTATAACTCTTGAAATTGTCTTCTTGGTAGCTTGCCCTCTGTTAAATTTTTTGGTCGATTTTCCAGCCCAGAATTTTTTTAGAGAGCAGGTCTCATTTCCCGAACTGCAAGTGTGGTGCATATTTAGTGACCTTTAGCAATGGGTTAAAAGCTGCTGTTGTGGGAAGTGGCCTCAAGCAGGCAGCATTCCTTCATTCCCAAATCTGGGTACTAGGGCAGCAGAGCCTTTCTGGAAGTCGTGTTCCTAGGTTGTAAATTATATTGGAATGTGCATGGGGAAACCCCCATAAGTTTATGTCTCATTATTTCTTCTTGGTTTTAAAAATTTTTTTAATTGGGGTAAAGCTTAGAATATTGTTTGTCCGAGGTGTACACAATCTGGTTCATTTGTACATTATATATGTCTATTCAAGTACAGATCCCCTTCCCATGTAAAATGTTACAGAGGGTTCCGCACACCTCCCTTCTATATGGTAGGTCTTTTAGATATGTATATAATATGTGTTTGTATACATATAGTAACACTAACCTTAATTTATCCACTCCCCCCACCTTTCCTTTTAGATGAGCATAGTTTGTTTTCTAAATCTGTGAGTGTCTTTCTCTGTGGAAATATGTTCATTTGTGTCAGTTATTAGATAACGCCTATAAGTGATATCATAGAATATAGGTCTTTTGCTTTCGGAATTACCTCATGTTTCGTGATTATCTCCAGACTCATTTGTGGTGCCTCAAAGAACAATGGTTCTTTGTTTTCCATGGCTAATATTCCATTGTGTACATGGACCACTTCTTCTTTATCTATTCACCTGTTGTTGGACATTTTGATTCCTTCACTGTCTTGGCTATTGTGAATAAGGCTGCACTGAAGCTTTTGCGGCCTGTGTCTTCTCGATTCTTGTCTTCTCCGGTGAGAGGTCCAATGGTGCGCCTGCTGGATTGAATGGTACCTCCATTTTTACTTTTAAACACAGCTCCTTTCTGTTCTCATTATTGGCCGTTACCCCTTTACGTCTCACCAGCAGGTAGAGGGTACACAGTTCTCTAAAACCCCGTCAGCATTTATTGTTTATAGACTTTTTGCTGATGGTCAGTCGACTGGTGTAAGTTGAAACTTTTTGTAGATTAGATTTCATGGGTCTAACATTCCCTGAGGTTGAGCTTTTATCCATTTTCCTTTTTTTTAAAAGAGCGTGAGTAAAACGTTAATATTCATACTCTCTTCTGGAAACATTTGCCTGTTTTGAAATTTTTGTCCATTCCCTACTTCAGCACAATTTTTTAGGGCAGGTGTCCTTTACAGCCCTGAGTCCTTGTGAATGTTAAGTGACCATTAGCTGTGAGTTTAAAGCTGCTCTTGCAGGAAACGGCCACAAGGTGGCATCATTTCTCCTTTACCAAATTTGGTAACTGGGGAAACAGAGCCTTAATGGAAGTGGTGTTCTAGGTTGTAAATTAGAATGGAATGTGCCAGGAAAAAGCCCTTTATGTTTATGTCTCATTACTTGTTGTTCATATTTATAATTTACTGTTTATTTTTTATCCAAGCAAATTTGATTACAATGGTTTGTTTGTTCTAGGTGTGCAAATGTGGTTCTTTCACACATATACGTGTATCTATTCTTCCTCGCATCCTTTTCCCATATAGGTTATGACACAATGTTGAGGAGTCTTCTCCTGGTCTTCCGTACGTCTTTGGTGATTATATATTTCACATGGTTTGTATATCTCTGTTAACCCCAATATGGTAAATTATCCAATCCTCATCCCTTTCTATTTGATGAACCATAAGTGTTTTAATGAATCTGTGATTGCCTTTCTCTGTGGAAATATCTTCATTAGTATCAATTTTTATGTAACTCCTAAAAGTGATATGATAGGATATGTGTCTTTTACTTTCTCACTTACTACAGGTGGTGTGATTACGTCTAGACTCATCTATGGTGCTGCAAATGGCATTGTTTCATTTTTTTCACTAGCGAATATTCCATCTATACATGGAGGAGTTCGTCTTTGTCCACCCATCTGTTGGTGGACTTTTTGGTTACCTCCATATCTTGGCTATTGTAATACTGTGCAATGCAGATTGGCCTGCCTGTGTCTTTCCAATTCTCTCTTCTTAGATTATAGGTCGAGGAGTGGGCCTGCTGGATCATATGGTAGCTCAATGTTTACCTTTTTAAGGCACCTCCCTTCTGTTCTCATTTGTGGCCCTTTCCAAGTTACGTCCCCCTTGAAGTTGAGGGTATGCATTTCTCCACAACAGCTTCAGCATTTATTGTTTGTAGTTTTCTTGCTGATGGTTTTTCTGACAAGTGTGAGCTGATACCTCTTTTTGGTTGAATTCGCATGTGCCTCATAATCCGTTGAAACTGAGCTTTAAGGCATATCCTTTTTATTTTTCAAGCTGTGATTACCCCTTAGTTCTTCAAAGTGTTCTCTTAAAGTATGTGTCACATTTTGAAATGTTTTGGCCATTACCTCCCTCAAGACATATTGAGGGCATGTTTCATTTACAGTCCTGCATTACTTCTTCCTATGAAATGACCATTAGCACAGGCCTTAAAGCTGTTTTTGCAGGTAACTGCCAGAGGGTGGCAGCCTTTCTATGTTCCCCACCCTGGTAACTAGGGAAATGCCCTTGCGGCCTGTGGTGTTTCTCGGTTATAAATTAGAGTGGAGTGTGCCCGGACAAACCCACACAAGCTGATGTCTCTTTACTTTTGTTGGATTTTTAAATTTAATTTTTATTTTTTATTGGAGTAATCTTCCACTGTGTACGTGGACCACTTCTACTTTGTGCATTCCTCGGTTGATGGACATTTTCATTGCTTCCAAGTGTTGGGTATGATAAATATTGTTGGAGTGCAGGATTTCCAGCCTGTGACTATTTTTTTAATATTTATTTATTTATTTATTTATTTATTTATTTATTTATTTATTTATTTATTTTTGGCTGTGTTGGATATTCGTTTGTGCGCGAGGGATTTCTGTAGTTGCGGCGAGCGGGGGCCACTCTTCATCGCGGTGCGTGGGTCTCTCACTATCGCGGCCTCTCTTGTTGCGGAGCACAGGCTCCATGCGCGCAGGCTCAGTGGTTGTGGCTCACGGGCCCAGTTGCTCCGCGGCATGTGGGATCTTCCCAGACCGGGGCTCGAACCCGTGTGCCCTGCATTGGCAGGCAGACTCTCAACCACTGCACCACCAGGGAAGCCCCAAGCCTGTGACTTTTTGATTCTCATTTTCTCAGGTGATAGGCCCAGCAGTGGGTGTGATTGATTGACTGGTAGCACCGTGTTACCCTTTTCAAAGCACCTTCTTTGTGTTTTCATTAGTGGCTCTTACCACGTCTCCCTTAGAATCGAGGGTACGCATTTCTCCACAATCGCTTCAGCATTTATTGTTTGCAGCATTTATGCTAATGGCCCTTCTGGCTGGTGTGAGCTGATAGGTTTTTGTACTTTGGGTTTTCATGTCTTTGAAAATTCATAAAACTCATCATTTTTCTCCGCCGTTTTCTTTTCTGCTAAAAAAAAGGAAACAGTTGGGAGTACAGTATAACTCTTGAAATTGTCTTCTTGGTAGCTTGCCCTCTGTTAAATTTTTTGGTCGATTTTCCAGCCCAGAATTTTTTTAGAGAGCAGGTCTCATTTCCCGAACTGCAAGTGTGGTGCATATTTAGTGACCTTTAGCAATGGGTTAAAAGCTGCTGTTGTGGGAAGTGGCCTCAAGCAGGCAGCATTCCTTCATTCCCAAATCTGGGTACTAGGGCAGCAGAGCCTTTCTGGAAGTCGTGTTCCTAGGTTGTAAATTATATTGGAATGTGCATGGGGAAACCCCCATAAGTTTATGTCTCATTATTTCTTCTTGGTTTTAAAAATTTTTTTAATTGGGGTAAAGCTTAGAATATTGTTTGTCCGAGGTGTACACAATCTGGTTCATTTGTACATTATATATGTCTATTCAAGTACAGATCCCCTTCCCATGTAAAATGTTACAGAGGGTTCCGCACACCTCCCTTCTATATGGTAGGTCTTTTTGAGATATGTATATAATATGTGTTTGTATACATATAGTAACACTAACCTTAATTTATCCACTCCCCCCACCTTTCCTTTTAGATGAGCATAGTTTGTTTTCTAAATCTGTGAGTGTCTTTCTCTGTGGAAATATGTTCATTTGTGTCAGTTATTAGATAACGCCTATAAGTGATATCATAGAATATAGGTCTTTTGCTTTCGGAATTACCTCATGTTTCGTGATTATCTCCAGACTCATTTGTGGTGCCTCAAAGAACAATGGTTCTTTGTTTTCCATGGCTAATATTCCATTGTGTACATGGACCACTTCTTCTTTATCTATTCACCTGTTGTTGGACATTTTGATTCCTTCACTGTCTTGGCTATTGTGAATAAGGCTGCACTGAAGCTTTTGCGGCCTGTGTCTTCTCGATTCTTGTCTTCTCCGGTGAGAGGTCCAATGGTGCGCCTGCTGGATTGAATGGTACCTCCATTTTTACTTTTAAACACAGCTCCTTTCTGTTCTCATTATTGGCCGTTACCCCTTTACGTCTCACCAGCAGGTAGAGGGTACACAGTTCTCTAAAACCCCGTCAGCATTTATTGTTTATAGACTTTTTGCTGATGGTCAGTCGACTGGTGTAAGTTGAAACTTTTTGTAGATTAGATTTCATGGGTCTAACATTCCCTGAGGTTGAGCTTTTATCCATTTTCCTTTTTTTTAAAAGAGCGTGAGTAAAACGTTAATATTCATACTCTCTTCTGGAAACATTTGCCTGTTTTGAAATTTTTGTCCATTCCCTACTTCAGCACAATTTTTTAGGGCAGGTGTCCTTTACAGCCCTGAGTCCTTGTGAATGTTAAGTGACCATTAGCTGTGAGTTTAAAGCTGCTCTTGCAGGAAACGGCCACAAGGTGGCATCATTTCTCCTTTACCAAATTTGGTAACTGGGGAAACAGAGCCTTAATGGAAGTGGTGTTCTAGGTTGTAAATTAGAATGGAATGTGCCAGGAAAAAGCCCTTTATGTTTATGTCTCATTACTTGTTGTTCATATTTATAATTTACTGTTTATTTTTTATCCAAGCAAATTTGATTACAATGGTTTGTTTGTTCTAGGTGTGCAAATGTGGTTCTTTCACACATATACGTGTATCTATTCTTCCTCGCATCCTTTTCCCATATAGGTTATGACACAATGTTGAGGAGTCTTCTCCTGGTCTTCCGTACGTCTTTGGTGATTATATATTTCACACGGTTTGTATATCTCTGTTAACCCCAATATGGTAAATTATCCAATCCTCATCCCTTTCTATTTGATGAACCATAAGTGTTTTAATGAATCTGTGATTGCCTTTCTCTGTGGAAATATCTTCATTAGTATCAATTTTTATGTAACTCCTAAAAGTGATATGATAGGATATGTGTCTTTTACTTTCTCACTTACTACAGGTGGTGTGATTACGTCTAGACTCATCTATGGTGCTGCAAATGGCATTGTTTCATTTTTTTCACTAGCGAATATTCCATCTATACATGGAGGAGTTCGTCTTTGTCCACCCATCTGTTGGTGGACTTTTTGGTTACCTCCATATCTTGGCTATTGTAATACTGTGCAATGCAGATTGGCCTGCCTGTGTCTTTCCAATTCTCTCTTCTTAGATTATAGGTCGAGGAGTGGGCCTGCTGGATCATATGGTAGCTCAATGTTTACCTTTTTAAGGCACCTCCCTTCTGTTCTCATTTGTGGCCCTTTCCAAGTTACGTCCCCCTTGAAGTTGAGGGTATGCATTTCTCCACAACAGCTTCAGCATTTATTGTTTGTAGTTTTCTTGCTGATGGTTTTTCTGACAAGTGTGAGCTGATACCTCTTTTTGGTTGAATTCGCATGTGCCTCATAATCCGTTGAAACTGAGCTTTAAGGCATATCCTTTTTATTTTTCAAGCTGTGATTACCCCTTAGTTCTTCAAAGTGTTCTCTTAAAGTATGTGTCACATTTTGAAATGTTTTGGCCATTACCTCCCTCAAGACATATTGAGGGCATGTTTCATTTACAGTCCTGCATTACTTCTTCCTATGAAATGACCATTAGCACAGGCCTTAAAGCTGTTTTTGCAGGTAACTGCCAGAGGGTGGCAGCCTTTCTATGTTCCCCACCCTGGTAACTAGGGAAATGCCCTTGCGGCCTGTGGTGTTTCTCGGTTATAAATTAGAGTGGAGTGTGCCCGGACAAACCCACACAAGCTGATGTCTCTTTACTTTTGTTGGATTTTTAAATTTAATTTTTATTTTTTATTGGAGTAATCTTCCACTGTGTACGTGGACCACTTCTACTTTGTGCATTCCTCGGTTGATGGACATTTTCATTGCTTCCAAGTGTTGGGTATGATAAATATTGTTGGAGTGCAGGATTTCCAGCCTGTGACTATTTTTTTAATATTTATTTATTTATTTATTTATTTATTTATTTATTTATTTATTTATTTTTGGCTGTGTTGGATATTCGTTTGTGCGCGAGGGATTTCTGTAGTTGCGGCGAGCGGGGGCCACTCTTCATCGCGGTGCGTGGGTCTCTCACTATCGCGGCCTCTCTTGTTGCGGAGCACAGGCTCCATGCGCGCAGGCTCAGTGGTTGTGGCTCACGGGCCCAGTTGCTCCGCGGCATGTGGGATCTTCCCAGACCGGGGCTCGAACCCGTGTGCCCTGCATTGGCAGGCAGACTCTCAACCACTGCACCACCAGGGAAGCCCCAAGCCTGTGACTTTTTGATTCTCATTTTCTCAGGTGATAGGCCCAGCAGTGGGTGTGATTGATTGACTGGTAGCACCGTGTTACCCTTTTCAAAGCACCTTCTTTGTGTTTTCATTAGTGGCTCTTACCACGTCTCCCTTAGAATCGAGGGTACGCATTTCTCCACAATCGCTTCAGCATTTATTGTTTGCAGCATTTATGCTAATGGCCCTTCTGGCTGGTGTGAGCTGATAGGTTTTTGTACTTTGGGTTTTCATGTCTTTGAAAATTCATAAAACTCATCATTTTTCTCCGCCGTTTTCTTTTCTGCTAAAAAAAAGGAAACAGTTGGGAGTACAGTATAACTCTTGAAATTGTCTTCTTGGTAGCTTGCCCTCTGTTAAATTTTTTGGTCGATTTTCCAGCCCAGAATTTTTTTAGAGAGCAGGTCTCATTTCCCGAACTGCAAGTGTGGTGCATATTTAGTGACCTTTAGCAATGGGTTAAAAGCTGCTGTTGTGGGAAGTGGCCTCAAGCAGGCAGCATTCCTTCATTCCCAAATCTGGGTACTAGGGCAGCAGAGCCTTTCTGGAAGTCGTGTTCCTAGGTTGAAAATTATATTGGAATGTGCATGGGGAAACCCCCATAAGTTTATGTCTCATTATTTCTTCTTGGTTTTAAAATTTTTTTTAATTGGGGTAAAGCTTAGAATATTGTTTGTCCGAGGTGTACACAATCTGGTTCATTTGTACATTATATATGTCTATTCAAGTACAGATCCCCTTCCCATGTAAAATGTTACAGAGGGTTCCGCACACCTCCCTTCTATATGGTAGGTCTTTTTGAGATATGTATATAATATGTGTTTGTATACATATAGTAACACTAACCTTAATTTATCCACTCCCCCCACCTTTCCTTTTAGATGAGCATAGTTTGTTTTCTAAATCTGTGAGTGTCTTTCTCTGTGGAAATATGTTCATTTGTGTCAGTTATTAGATAACGCCTATAAGTGATATCATAGAATATAGGTCTTTTGCTTTCGGAATTACCTCATGTTTCGTGATTATCTCCAGACTCATTTGTGGTGCCTCAAAGAACAATGGTTCTTTGTTTTCCATGGCTAATATTCCATTGTGTACATGGACCACTTCTTCTTTATCTATTCACCTGTTGTTGGACATTTTGATTCCTTCACTGTCTTGGCTATTGTGAATAAGGCTGCACTGAAGCTTTTGCGGCCTGTGTCTTCTCGATTCTTGTCTTCTCCGGTGAGAGGTCCAATGGTGCGCCTGCTGGATTGAATGGTACCTCCATTTTTACTTTTAAACACAGCTCCTTTCTGTTCTCATTATTGGCCGTTACCCCTTTACGTCTCACCAGCAGGTAGAGGGTACACAGTTCTCTAAAACCCCGTCAGCCTTTATTGTTTGTAGACTTTTTGCTGATGGTCAGTCGACTGGTGTAAGTTGAAACTTTTTGTAGATTAGATTTCATGGGTCTAACATTCCCTGAGGTTGAGCTTTTATTCATTTTCCTTTTTTTTAAAAGAGCGTGAGTAAAACGTTAATATTCATACTCTCTTCTGGAAACATTTGCCTGTTTTGAAATTTTTGTCCATTCCCTACTTCAGCACAATTTTTTAGGGCAGGTGTCCTTTACAGCCCTGAGTCCTTGTGAATGTTAAGTGACCATTAGCTGTGAGTTTAAAGCTGCTCTTGCAGGAAACGGCCACAAGGTGGCATCATTTCTCCTTTACCAAATTTGGTAACTGGGGAAACAGAGCCTTAATGGAAGTGGTGTTCTAGGTTGTAAATTAGAATGGAATGTGCCAGGAAAAAGCCCTTTATGTTTATGTCTCATTACTTGTTGTTCATATTTATAATTTACTGTTTATTTTTTATCCAAGCAAATTTGATTACAATGGTTTGTTTGTTCTAGGTGTGCAAATGTGGTTCTTTCACACATATACGTGTATCTATTCTTCCTCGCATCCTTTTCCCATATAGGTTATGACACAATGTTGAGGAGTCTTCTCCTGGTCTTCCGTACGTCTTTGGTGATTATATATTTCACATGGTTTGTATATCTCTGTTAACCCCAATATGGTAAATTATCCAATCCTCATCCCTTTCTATTTGATGAACCATAAGTGTTTTAATGAATCTGTGATTGCCTTTCTCTGTGGAAATATCTTCATTAGTATCAATTTTTATGTAACTCCTAAAAGTGATATGATAGCATATGTGTCTTTTACTTTCTCACTTACTACAGGTGGTGTGATTACGTCTAGACTCATCTATGGTGCTGCAAATGGCATTGTTTCATTTTTTTCACTAGCGAATATTCCATCTATACATGGAGGAGTTCGTCTTTGTCCACCCATCTGTTGGTGGACTTTTTGGTTACCTCCATATCTTGGCTATTGTAATACTGTGCAATGCAGATTGGCCTGCCTGTGTCTTTCCAATTCTCTCTTCTTAGATTATAGGTCGAGGAGTGGGCCTGCTGGATCATATGGTAGCTCAATGTTTACCTTTTTAAGGCACCTCCCTTCTGTTCTCATTTGTGGCCCTTTCCAAGTTACGTCCCCCTTGAAGTTGAGGGTATGCATTTCTCCACAACAGCTTCAGCATTTATTGTTTGTAGTTTTCTTGCTGATGGTTTTTCTGACAAGTGTGAGCTGATACCTCTTTTTGGTTGAATTCGCATGTGCCTCATAATCCGTTGAAACTGAGCTTTAAGGCATATCCTTTTTATTTTTCAAGCTGTGATTACCCCTTAGTTCTTCAAAGTGTTCTCTTAAAGTATGTGTCACATTTTGAAATGTTTTGGCCATTACCTCCCTCAAGACATATTGAGGGCATGTTTCATTTACAGTCCTGCATTACTTCTTCCTATGAAATGACCATTAGCACAGGCCTTAAAGCTGTTTTTGCAGGTAACTGCCAGAGGGTGGCAGCCTTTCTATGTTCCCCACCCTGGTAACTAGGGAAATGCCCTTGCGGCCTGTGGTGTTTCTCGGTTATAAATTAGAGTGGAGTGTGCCCGGACAAACCCACACAAGCTGATGTCTCTTTACTTTTGTTGGATTTTTAAATTTAATTTTTATTTTTTATTGGAGTAATCTTCCACTGTGTACGTGGACCACTTCTACTTTGTGCATTCCTCGGTTGATGGACATTTTCATTGCTTCCAAGTGTTGGGTATGATAAATATTGTTGGAGTGCAGGATTTCCAGCCTGTGACTATTTTTTTAATATTTATTTATTTATTTATTTATTTATTTATTTATTTATTTATTTATTTATTTTTGGCTGTGTTGGATATTCGTTTGTGCGCGAGGGATTTCTGTAGTTGCGGCGAGCGGGGGCCACTCTTCATCGCGGTGCGTGGGTCTCTCACTATCGCGGCCTCTCTTGTTGCGGAGCACAGGCTCCATGCGCGCAGGCTCAGTGGTTGTGGCTCACGGGCCCAGTTGCTCCGCGGCATGTGGGATCTTCCCAGACCGGGGCTCGAACCCGTGTGCCCTGCATTGGCAGGCAGACTCTCAACCACTGCACCACCAGGGAAGCCCCAAGCCTGTGACTTTTTGATTCTCATTTTCTCAGGTGATAGGCCCAGCAGTGGGTGTGATTGATTGACTGGTAGCACCGTGTTACCCTTTTCAAAGCACCTTCTTTGTGTTTTCATTAGTGGCTCTTACCACGTCTCCCTTAGAATCGAGGGTACGCATTTCTCCACAATCGCTTCAGCATTTATTGTTTGCAGCATTTATGCTAATGGCCCTTCTGGCTGGTGTGAGCTGATAGGTTTTTGTACTTTGGGTTTTCATGTCTTTGAAAATTCATAAAACTCATCATTTTTCTCCGCCGTTTTCTTTTCTGCTAAAAAAAAGGAAACAGTTGGGAGTACAGTATAACTCTTGAAATTGTCTTCTTGGTAGCTTGCCCTCTGTTAAATTTTTTGGTCGATTTTCCAGCCCAGAATTTTTTTAGAGAGCAGGTCTCATTTCCCGAACTGCAAGTGTGGTGCATATTTAGTGACCTTTAGCAATGGGTTAAAAGCTGCTGTTGTGGGAAGTGGCCTCAAGCAGGCAGCATTCCTTCATTCCCAAATCTGGGTACTAGGGCAGCAGAGCCTTTCTGGAAGTCGTGTTCCTAGGTTGTAAATTATATTGGAATGTGCATGGGGAAACCCCCATAAGTTTATGTCTCATTATTTCTTCTTGGTTTTAAAAATTTTTTTAATTGGGGTAAAGCTTAGAATATTGTTTGTCCGAGGTGTACACAATCTGGTTCATTTGTACATTATATATGTCTATTCAAGTACAGATCCCCTTCCCATGTAAAATGTTACAGAGGGTTCCGCACACCTCCCTTCTATATGGTAGGTCTTTTTGAGATATGTATATAATATGTGTTTGTATACATATAGTAACACTAACCTTAATTTATCCACTCCCCCCACCTTTCCTTTTAGATGAGCATAGTTTGTTTTCTAAATCTGTGAGTGTCTTTCTCTGTGGAAATATGTTCATTTGTGTCAGTTATTAGATAACGCCTATAAGTGATATCATAGAATATAGGTCTTTTGCTTTCGGAATTACCTCATGTTTCGTGATTATCTCCAGACTCATTTGTGGTGCCTCAAAGAACAATGGTTCTTTGTTTTCCATGGTTAATATTCCATTGTGTACATGGACCACTTCTTCTTTATCTATTCACCTGTTGTTGGACATTTTGATTCCTTCACTGTCTTGGCTATTGTGAATAAGGCTGCACTGAAGCTTTTGCGGCCTGTGTCTTCTCGATTCTTGTCTTCTCCGGTGAGAGGTCCAATGGTGCGCCTGCTGGATTGAATGGTACCTCCATTTTTACTTTTAAACACAGCTCCTTTCTGTTCTCATTATTGGCCGTTACCCCTTTACGTCTCACCAGCAGGTAGAGGGTACACAGTTCTCTAAAACCCCGTCAGCATTTATTGTTTATAGACTTTTTGCTGATGGTCAGTCGACTGGTGTAAGTTGAAACTTTTTGTAGATTAGATTTCATGGGTCTAACATTCCCTGAGGTTGAGCTTTTATCCATTTTCCTTTTTTTTAAAAGAGCGTGAGTAAAACGTTAATATTCATACTCTCTTCTGGAAACATTTGCCTGTTTTGAAATTTTTGTCCATTCCCTACTTCAGCACAATTTTTTAGGGCAGGTGTCCTTTACAGCCCTGAGTCCTTGTGAATGTTAAGTGACCATTAGCTGTGAGTTTAAAGCTGCTCTTGCAGGAAACGGCCACAAGGTGGCATCATTTCTCCTTTACCAAATTTGGTAACTGGGGAAACAGAGCCTTAATGGAAGTGGTGTTCTAGGTTGTAAATTAGAATGGAATGTGCCAGGAAAAAGCCCTTTATGTTTATGTCTCATTACTTGTTGTTCATATTTATAATTTACTTTTTATTTTTTATCCAAGCAAATTTGATTACAATGGTTTGTTTGTTCTAGGTGTGCAAATGTGGTTCTTTCACACATATACGTGTATCTATTCTTCTTCGCATCCTTTTCCCATATAGGTTATGACACAATGTTGAGGAGTCTTCTCCTGGTCTTCCGTACGTCTTTGGTGATTATATATTTCACATGGTTTGTATATCTCTGTTAACCCCAATATGGTAAATTATCCAATCCTCATCCCTTTCTATTTGATGAACCATAAGTGTTTTAATGAATCTGTGATTGCCTTTCTCTGTGGAAATATCTTCATTAGTATCAATTTTTATGTAACTCCTAAAAGTGATATGATAGGATATGTGTCTTTTACTTTCTCACTTACTACAGGTGGTGTGATTACATCTAGACTCATCTATGGTGCTGCAAATGGCATTGTTTCATTTTTTTCACTAGCGAATATTCCATCTATACATGGAGGAGTTCTTCTTTGTCCACCCATCTGTTGGTGGACTTCTTGGTTACCTCCATATCTTGGCTATTGTAATACTGTGCAATGCAGATTGGCCTGCCTGTGTCTTTCCAATTCTCTCTTCTTAGATTATAGGTCGAGGAGTGGGCCTGCTGGATCATATGGTAGCTCAATGTTTACCTTTTTAAGGCACCTCCCTTCTGTTCTCATTTGTGGCCCTTTCCAAGTTACGTCCCCCTTGAAGTTGAGGGTATGCATTTCTCCACAACAGCTTCAGCA
Organism: Balaenoptera physalus; assembly: GCF_965194825.1. Taxonomy (NCBI): domain Eukaryota; kingdom Metazoa; phylum Chordata; class Mammalia; order Artiodactyla; family Balaenopteridae; genus Balaenoptera; species Balaenoptera physalus. Next base: position 77,048 of record NW_028125515.1, on the reverse strand, counting down.
TTTATTGTTTGTAGTTTTCTTGCTGATGGTTTTTCTGACAAGTGTGAGCTGATACCTCTTTTTGGTTGAATTCGCATGTGCCTCATAATCCGTTGAAACTGAGCTTTAAGGCATATCCTTTTTATTTTTCAAGCTGTGATTACCCCTTAGTTCTTCAAAGTGTTCTCTTAAAGTATGTGTCACATTTTGAAATGTTTTGGCCATTACCTCCCTCAAGACATATTGAGGGCATGTTTCATTTACAGTCCTGCATTACTTCTTCCTATGAAATGACCATTAGTACAGGCCTTAAAGCTGTTTTTGCAGGTAACTGCCAGAGGGTGGCAGCCTTTCTATGTTCCCCACCCTGGTAACTAGGGAAATGCCCTTGCGGCCTGTGGTGTTTCTCGGTTATAAATTAGAGTGGAGTGTGCCCGGACAAACCCACACAAGCTGATGTCTCTTTACTTTTGTTGGATTTTTAAATTTAATTTTTATTTTTTATTGGAGTAATCTTCCACTGTGTACGTGGACCACTTCTACTTTGTGCATTCCTCGGTTGATGGACATTTTCATTGCTTCCAAGTGTTGGGTATGATAAATATTGTTGGAGTGCAGGATTTCCAGCCTGTGACTATTTTTTTAATATTTATTTATTTATTTATTTATTTATTTATTTATTTATTTATTTATTTATTTATTTTTGGCTGTGTTGGATATTCGTTTGTGCGCGAGGGATTTCTGTAGTTGCGGCGAGCGGGGGCCACTCTTCATCGCGGTGCGTGGGTCTCTCACTATCGCGGCCTCTCTTGTTGCGGAGCACAGGCTCCATGCGCGCAGGCTCAGTGGTTGTGGCTCACGGGCCCAGTTGCTCCGCGGCATGTGGGATCTTCCCAGACCGGGGCTCGAACCCGTGTGCCCTGCATTGGCAGGCAGACTCTCAACCACTGCACCACCAGGGAAGCCCCAAGCCTGTGACTTTTTGATTCTCATTTTCTCAGGTGATAGGCCCAGCAGTGGGTGTGATTGATTGACTGGTAGCACCGTGTTACCCTTTTCAAAGCACCTTCTTTGTGTTTTCATTAGTGGCTCTTACCACGTCTCCCTTAGAATCGAGGGTACGCATTTCTCCACAATCGCTTCAGCATTTATTGTTTGCAGCATTTATGCTAATGGCCCTTCTGGCTGGTGTGAGCTGATAGGTTTTTGTACTTTGGGTTTTCATGTCTTTGAAAATTCATAAAACTCATCATTTTTCTCCGCCGTTTTCTTTTCTGCTAAAAAAAAGGAAACAGTTGGGAGTACAGTATAACTCTTGAAATTGTCTTCTTGGTAGCTTGCCCTCTGTTAAATTTTTTGGTCGATTTTCCAGCCCAGAATTTTTTTAGAGAGCAGGTCTCATTTCCCGAACTGCAAGTGTGGTGCATATTTAGTGACCTTTAGCAATGGGTTAAAAGCTGCTGTTGTGGGAAGTGGCCTCAAGCAGGCAGCATTCCTTCATTCCCAAATCTGGGTACTAGGGCAGCAGAGCCTTTCTGGAAGTCGTGTTCCTAGGTTGTAAATTATATTGGAATGTGCATGGGGAAACCCCCATAAGTTTATGTCTCATTATTTCTTCTTGGTTTTAAAAATTTTTTTAATTGGGGTAAAGCTTAGAATATTGTTTGTCCGAGGTGTACACAATCTGGTTCATTTGTACATTATATATGTCTATTCAAGTACAGATCCCCTTCCCATGTAAAATGTTACAGAGGGTTCCGCACACCTCCCTTCTATATGGTAGGTCTTTTTGAGATATGTATATAATATGTGTTTGTATACATATAGTAACACTAACCTTAATTTATCCACTCCCCCCACCTTTCCTTTTAGATGAGCATAGTTTGTTTTCTAAATCTGTGAGTGTCTTTCTCTGTGGAAATATGTTCATTTGTGTCAGTTATTAGATAACGCCTATAAGTGATATCATAGAATATAGGTCTTTTGCTTTCGGAATTACCTCATGTTTCGTGATTATCTCCAGACTCATTTGTGGTGCCTCAAAGAACAATGGTTCTTTGTTTTCCATGGCTAATATTCCATTGTGTACATGGACCACTTCTTCTTTATCTATTCACCTGTTGTTGGACATTTTGATTCCTTCACTGTCTTGGCTATTGTGAATAAGGCTGCACTGAAGCTTTTGCGGCCTGTGTCTTCTCGATTCTTGTCTTCTCCGGTGAGAGGTCCAATGGTGCGCCTGCTGGATTGAATGGTACCTCCATTTTTACTTTTAAACACAGCTCCTTTCTGTTCTCATTATTGGCCGTTACCCCTTTACGTCTCACCAGCAGGTAGAGGGTACACAGTTCTCTAAAACCCCGTCAGCATTTATTGTTTATAGACTTTTTGCTGATGGTCAGTCGACTGGTGTAAGTTGAAACTTTTTGTAGATTAGATTTCATGGGTCTAACATTCCCTGAGGTTGAGCTTTTATCCATTTTCCTTTTTTTTAAAAGAGCGTGAGTAAAACGTTAATATTCATACTCTCTTCTGGAAACATTTGCCTGTTTTGAAATTTTTGTCCATTCCCTACTTCAGCACAATTTTTTAGGGCAGGTGTCCTTTACAGCCCTGAGTCCTTGTGAATGTTAAGTGACCATTAGCTGTGAGTTTAAAGCTGCTCTTGCAGGAAACGGCCACAAGGTGGCATCATTTCTCCTTTACCAAATTTGGTAACTGGGGAAACAGAGCCTTAATGGAAGTGGTGTTCTAGGTTGTAAATTAGAATGGAATGTGCCAGGAAAAAGCCCTTTATGTTTATGTCTCATTACTTGTTGTTCATATTTATAATTTACTTTTTATTTTTTATCCAAGCAAATTTGATTACAATGGTTTGTTTGTTCTAGGTGTGCAAATGTGGTTCTTTCACACATATACGTGTATCTATTCTTCTTCGCATCCTTTTCCCATATAGGTTATGACACAATGTTGAGGAGTCTTCTCCTGGTCTTCCGTACGTCTTTGGTGATTATATATTTCACATGGTTTGTATATCTCTGTTAACCCCAATATGGTAAATTATCCAATCCTCATCCCTTTCTATTTGATGAACCATAAGTGTTTTAATGAATCTGTGATTGCCTTTCTCTGTGGAAATATCTTCATTAGTATCAATTTTTATGTAACTCCTAAAAGTGATATGATAGGATATGTGTCTTTTACTTTCTCACTTACTACAGGTGGTGTGATTACATCTAGACTCATCTATGGTGCTGCAAATGGCATTGTTTCATTTTTTTCACTAGCGAATATTCCATCTATACATGGAGGAGTTCTTCTTTGTCCACCCATCTGTTGGTGGACTTTTTGGTTACCTCCATATCTTGGCTATTGTAATACTGTGCAATGCAGATTGGCCTGCCTGTGTCTTTCCAATTCTCTCTTCTTAGATTATAGGTCGAGGAGTGGGCCTGCTGGATCATATGGTAGCTCAATGTTTACCTTTTTAAGGCACCTCCCTTCTGTTCTCATTTGTGGCCCTTTCCAAGTTACGTCCCCCTTGAAGTTGAGGGTATGCATTTCTCCACAACAGCTTCAGCATTTATTGTTTGTAGTTTTCTTGCTGATGGTTTTTCTGACAAGTGTGAGCTGATACCTCTTTTTGGTTGAATTCGCATGTGCCTCATAATCCGTTGAAACTGAGCTTTAAGGCATATCCTTTTTATTTTTCAAGCTGTGATTACCCCTTAGTTCTTCAAAGTGTTCTCTTAAAGTATGTGTCACATTTTGAAATGTTTTGGCCATTACCTCCCTCAAGACATATTGAGGGCATGTTTCATTTACAGTCCTGCATTACTTCTTCCTATGAAATGACCATTAGCACAGGCCTTAAAGCTGTTTTTGCAGGTAACTGCCAGAGGGTGGCAGCCTTTCTATGTTCCCCACCCTGGTAACTAGGGAAATGCCCTTGCGGCCTGTGGTGTTTCTCGGTTATAAATTAGAGTGGAGTGTGCCCGGACAAACCCACACAAGCTGATGTCTCTTTACTTTTGTTGGATTTTTAAATTTAATTTTTATTTTTTATTGGAGTAATCTTCCACTGTGTACGTGGACCACTTCTACTTTGTGCATTCCTCGGTTGATGGACATTTTCATTGCTTCCAAGTGTTGGGTATGATAAATATTGTTGGAGTGCAGGATTTCCAGCCTGTGACTATTTTTTTAATATTTATTTATTTATTTATTTATTTATTTATTTATTTATTTATTTATTTATTTTTGGCTGTGTTGGATATTCGTTTGTGCGCGAGGGATTTCTGTAGTTGCGGCGAGCGGGGGCCACTCTTCATCGCGGTGCGTGGGTCTCTCACTATCGCGGCCTCTCTTGTTGCGGAGCACAGGCTCCATGCGCGCAGGCTCAGTGGTTGTGGCTCACGGGCCCAGTTGCTCCGCGGCATGTGGGATCTTCCCAGACCGGGGCTCGAACCCGTGTGCCCTGCATTGGCAGGCAGACTCTCAACCACTGCACCACCAGGGAAGCCCCAAGCCTGTGACTTTTTGATTCTCATTTTCTCAGGTGATAGGCCCAGCAGTGGGTGTGATTGATTGACTGGTAGCACCGTGTTACCCTTTTCAAAGCACCTTCTTTGTGTTTTCATTAGTGGCTCTTACCACGTCTCCCTTAGAATCGAGGGTACGCATTTCTCCACAATCGCTTCAGCATTTATTGTTTGCAGCATTTATGCTAATGGCCCTTCTGGCTGGTGTGAGCTGATAGGTTTTTGTACTTTGGGTTTTCATGTCTTTGAAAATTCATAAAACTCATCATTTTTCTCCGCCGTTTTCTTTTCTGCTAAAAAAAAGGAAACAGTTGGGAGTACAGTATAACTCTTGAAATTGTCTTCTTGGTAGCTTGCCCTCTGTTAAATTTTTTGGTCGATTTTCCAGCCCAGAATTTTTTTAGAGAGCAGGTCTCATTTCCCGAACTGCAAGTGTGGTGCATATTTAGTGACCTTTAGCAATGGGTTAAAAGCTGCTGTTGTGGGAAGTGGCCTCAAGCAGGCAGCATTCCTTCATTCCCAAATCTGGGTACTAGGGCAGCAGAGCCTTTCTGGAAGTCGTGTTCCTAGGTTGTAAATTATATTGGAATGTGCATGGGGAAACCCCCATAAGTTTATGTCTCATTATTTCTTCTTGGTTTTAAAAATTTTTTTAATTGGGGTAAAGCTTAGAATATTGTTTGTCCGAGGTGTACACAATCTGGTTCATTTGTACATTATATATGTCTATTCAAGTACAGATCCCCTTCCCATGTAAAATGTTACAGAGGGTTCCGCACACCTCCCTTCTATATGGTAGGTCTTTTTGAGATATGTATATAATATGTGTTTGTATACATATAGTAACACTAACCTTAATTTATCCACTCCCCCCACCTTTCCTTTTAGATGAGCATAGTTTGTTTTCTAAATCTGTGAGTGTCTTTCTCTGTGGAAATATGTTCATTTGTGTCAGTTATTAGATAACGCCTATAAGTGATATCATAGAATATAGGTCTTTTGCTTTCGGAATTACCTCATGTTTCGTGATTATCTCCAGACTCATTTGTGGTGCCTCAAAGAACAATGGTTCTTTGTTTTCCATGGCTAATATTCCATTGTGTACATGGACCACTTCTTCTTTATCTATTCACCTGTTGTTGGACATTTTGATTCCTTCACTGTCTTGGCTATTGTGAATAAGGCTGCACTGAAGCTTTTGCGGCCTGTGTCTTCTCGATTCTTGTCTTCTCCGGTGAGAGGTCCAATGGTGCGCCTGCTGGATTGAATGGTACCTCCATTTTTACTTTTAAACACAGCTCCTTTCTGTTCTCATTATTGGCCGTTACCCCTTTACGTCTCACCAGCAGGTAGAGGGTACACAGTTCTCTAAAACCCCGTCAGCATTTATTGTTTATAGACTTTTTGCTGATGGTCAGTCGACTGGTGTAAGTTGAAACTTTTTGTAGATTAGATTTCATGGGTCTAACATTCCCTGAGGTTGAGCTTTTATCCATTTTCCTTTTTTTTAAAAGAGCGTGAGTAAAACGTTAATATTCATACTCTCTTCTGGAAACATTTGCCTGTTTTGAAATTTTTGTCCATTCCCTACTTCAGCACAATTTTTTAGGGCAGGTGTCCTTTACAGCCCTGAGTCCTTGTGAATGTTAAGTGACCATTAGCTGTGAGTTTAAAGCTGCTCTTGCAGGAAACGGCCACAAGGTGGCATCATTTCTCCTTTACCAAATTTGGTAACTGGGGAAACAGAGCCTTAATGGAAGTGGTGTTCTAGGTTGTAAATTAGAATGGAATGTGCCAGGAAAAAGCCCTTTATGTTTATGTCTCATTACTTGTTGTTCATATTTATAATTTACTTTTTATTTTTTATCCAAGCAAATTTGATTACAATGGTTTGTTTGTTCTAGGTGTGCAAATGTGGTTCTTTCACACATATACGTGTATCTATTCTTCTTCGCATCCTTTTCCCATATAGGTTATGACACAATGTTGAGGAGTCTTCTCCTGGTCTTCCGTACGTCTTTGGTGATTATATATTTCACATGGTTTGTATATCTCTGTTAACCCCAATATGGTAAATTATCCAATCCTCATCCCTTTCTATTTGATGAACCATAAGTGTTTTAATGAATCTGTGATTGCCTTTCTCTGTGGAAATATCTTCATTAGTATCAATTTTTATGTAACTCCTAAAAGTGATATGATAGGATATGTGTCTTTTACTTTCTCACTTACTACAGGTGGTGTGATTACATCTAGACTCATCTATGGTGCTGCAAATGGCATTGTTTCATTTTTTTCACTAGCGAATATTCCATCTATACATGGAGGAGTTCTTCTTTGTCCACCCATCTGTTGGTGGACTTTTTGGTTACCTCCATATCTTGGCTATTGTAATACTGTGCAATGCAGATTGGCCTGCCTGTGTCTTTCCAATTCTCTCTTCTTAGATTATAGGTCGAGGAGTGGGCCTGCTGGATCATATGGTAGCTCAATGTTTACCTTTTTAAGGCACCTCCATTCTGTTCTCATTTGTGGCCCTTTCCAAGTTACGTCCCCCTTGAAGTTGAGGGTATGCATTTCTCCACAACAGCTTCAGCATTTATTGTTTGTAGTTTTCTTGCTGATGGTTTTTCTGACAAGTGTGAGCTGATACCTCTTTTTGGTTGAATTCGCATGTGCCTCATAATCCGTTGAAACTGAGCTTTAAGGCATATCCTTTTTATTTTTCAAGCTGTGATTACCCCTTAGTTCTTCAAAGTGTTCTCTTAAAGTATGTGTCACATTTTGAAATGTTTTGGCCATTACCTCCCTCAAGACATATTGAGGGCATGTTTCATTTACAGTCCTGCATTACTTCTTCCTATGAAATGACAATTAGCACAGGCCTTAAAGCTGTTTTTGCAGGTAACTGCCAGAGGGTGGCAGCCTTTCTATGTTCCCCACCCTGGTAACTAGGGAAATGCCCTTGCGGCCTGTGGTGTTTCTCGGTTATAAATTAGAGTGGAGTGTGCCCGGACAAACCCACACAAGCTGATGTCTCTTTACTTTTGTTGGATTTTTAAATTTAATTTTTATTTTTTATTGGAGTAATCTTCCACTGTGTACGTGGACCACTTCTACTTTGTGCATTCCTCGGTTGATGGACATTTTCATTGCTTCCAAGTGTTGGGTATGATAAATATTGTTGGAGTGCAGGATTTCCAGCCTGTGACTTTTTTTTTTTAATATTTATTTATTTATTTATTTATTTATTTATTTATTTATTTATTTATTTTTGGCTGTGTTGGATATTCGTTTGTGCGCGAGGGATTTCTGTAGTTGCGGCGAGCGGGGGCCACTCTTCATCGCGGTGCGTGGGTCTCTCACTATCGCGGCCTCTCTTGTTGCGGAGCACAGGCTCCATGCGCGCAGGCTCAGTGGTTGTGGCTCACGGGCCCAGTTGCTCCGCGGCATGTGGGATCTTCCCAGACCGGGGCTCGAACCCGTGTGCCCTGCATTGGCAGGCAGACTCTCAACCACTGCACCACCAGGGAAGCCCCAAGCCTGTGACTTTTTGATTCTCATTTTCTCAGGTGATAGGCCCAGCAGTGGGTGTGATTGACTGACTGGTAGCACCGTGTTACCCTTTTCAAAGCACCTTCTTTGTGTTTTCATTAGTGGCTCTTACCACGTCTCCCTTAGAATCGAGGGTACGCATTTCTCCACAATCGCTTCAGCATTTATTGTTTGCAGCATTTATGCTAATGGCCCTTCTGGCTGGTGTGAGCTGATAGGTTTTTGTACTTTGGGTTTTCATGTCTTTGAAAATTCATAAAACTCATCATTTTTCTCCGCCGTTTTCTTTTCTGCTAAAAAAAAGGAAACAGTTGGGAGTACAATATAACTCTTGAAATTGTCTTCTTGGTAGCTTGCCCTCTGTTAAATTTTTTGGTCGATTTTCCAGCCCAGAATTTTTTTAGAGAGCAGGTCTCATTTCCCGAACTGCAAGTGTGGTGCATATTTAGTGACCTTTAGCAATGGGTTAAAAGCTGCTGTTGTGGGAAGTGGCCTCAAGCAGGCAGCATTCCTTCATTCCCAAATCTGGGTACTAGGGCAGCAGAGCCTTTCTGGAAGTCGTGTTCCTAGGTTGAAAATTATATTGGAATGTGCATGGGGAAACCCCCATAAGTTTATGTCTCATTATTTCTTCTTGGTTTTAAAAATTTTTTTAATTGGGGTAAAGCTTAGAATATTGTTTGTCCGAGGTGTACACAATCTGGTTCATTTGTACATTATATATGTCTATTCAAGTACAGATCCCCTTCCCATGTAAAATGTTACAGAGGGTTCCGCACACCTCCCTTCTATATGGTAGGTCTTTTTGAGATATGTATATAATATGTGTTTGTATACATATAGTAACACTAACCTTAATTTATCCACTCCCCCCACCTTTCCTTTTAGATGAGCATAGTTTGTTTTCTAAATCTGTGAGTGTCTTTCTCTGTGGAAATATGTTCATTTGTGTCAGTTATTAGATAACGCCTATAAGTGATATCATAGAATATAGGTCTTTTGCTTTCGGAATTACCTCATGTTTCGTGATTATCTCCAGACTCATTTGTGGTGCCTCAAAGAACAATGGTTCTTTGTTTTCCATGGCTAATATTCCATTGTGTACATGGACCACTTCTTTATCTATTCACCTGTTGTTGGACATTTTGATTCCTTCACTGTCTTGGCTATTGTGAATAAGGCTGCACTGAAGCTTTTGCGGCCTGTGTCTTCTCGATTCTTGTCTTCTCCGGTGAGAGGTCCAATGGTGCGCCTGCTGGATTGAATGGTACCTCCATTTTTACTTTTAAACACAGTTCCTTTCTGTTCTCATTATTGGCCGTTACCCCTTTACGTCTCACCAGCAGGTAGAGGGTACACAGTTCTCTAAAACCCCGTCAGCATTTATTGTTTGTAGACTTTTTGCTGATGGTCAGTCGACTGGTGTAAGTTGAAACTTTTTGTAGATTAGATTTCATGGGTCTAACATTCCCTGAGGTTGAGCTTTTATCCATTTTCCTTTTTTTTAAAAGAGCGTGAGTAAAACGTTAATATTCATACTCTCTTCTGGAAACATTTGCCTGTTTTGAAATTTTTGTCCATTCCCTACTTCAGCACAATTTTTTAGGGCAGGTGTCCTTTACAGCCCTGAGTCCTTGTGAATGTTAAGTGACCATTAGCTGTGAGATTATAGCTGCTCTTGCAGGAAACGGCCACAAGGTGGCATCATTTCTCCTTTACCAAATTTGGTAACTGGGGAAACAGAGCCTTAATGGAAGTGGTGTTCTAGGATCTAAATTAGAATGGAATGTGCCAGGAAAAAGCCCTTTATGTTTATGTCTCATTACTTGTTGTTCATATTTATAATTTACTTTTTATTTTTTATCCAAGCAAATTTGATTACAATGGTTTGTTTGTTCTAGGTGTGCAAATGTGGTTCTTTCACACATATACGTGTATCTATTCTTCCTCGCATCCTTTTCCCATATAGGTTATGACACAATGTTGAGTAGTCTTCTCCTGGTCTTCCGTACGTCTTTGGTGATTATATATTTCACATGGTTTGTATATCTCTGTTAACCCCAATATGGTAAATTATCCAATCCTCATCCGTTTCTATTTGATGAACCATAAGTGTTTTAATGAATCTGTGATTGCCTTTCTCTGTGGAAATATCTTCATTAGTATCAATTTTTATGTAACTCCTAAAAGTGATATGATAGGATATGTGTCTTTTACTTTCTCCCTTACTACAGGTGGTGTGATTACGTCTAGACTCATCTATGGTGCTGCAAATGGCATTGTTTCATTTTTTTCACTAGCGAATATTCCATCTATACATGGAGGAGTTCTTCTTTGTCCACCCATCTGTTGGTGGACTTTTTGGTTACCTCCATATCTTGGCTATTGTAATACTGTGCAATGCAGATTGGCCTGCCTGTGTCTTTCCAATTCTCTCTTCTTAGATTATAGGTCGAGGAGTGGGCCTGCTGGATCATATGGTAGCTCAATGTTTACCTTTTTAAGGCACCTCCATTCTGTTCTCATTTGTGGCCCTTTCCAAGTTACGTCCCCCTTGAAGTTGAGGGTATGCATTTCTCCACAACAGCTTCAGCATTTATTGTTTGTAGTTTTCTTGCTGATGGTTTTTCTGACAAGTGTGAGCTGATACCTCTTTTTGGTTGAATTCGCATGTGCCTCATAATCTGTTGAAACTGAGCTTTAAGGCATATCCTTTTCATTTTTCAAGCTGTGATTACCCCTTAGTTCTTCAAAGTGTTCTCTTAAAGTATGTGTCACATTTTGAAATGTTTTGGCCGTTACCTCCCTCAAGACATATTGAGGGCATGTTTCATTTACAGTCCTGCATTACTTCTTCCTATGAAATGACCATTAGCACAGGCCTTAAAGCTGTTTTTGCAGGTAACTGCCAGAGGGTGGCAGCCTTTCTATGTTCCCCACCCTGGTAACTAGGGAAATGCCCTTGCGGCCTGTGGTGTTTCTCGGTTATAAATTAGAGTGGAGTGTGCCCGGACAAACCCACACAAGCTGATGTCTCTTTACTTTTGTTGGATTTTTAAATTTAATTTTTATTTTTTATTGGAGTAATCTTCCACTGTGTACGTGGACCACTTCTACTTTGTGCATTCCTCGGTTGATGGACATTTTCATTGCTTCCAAGTGTTGGGTATGATAAATATTGTTGGAGTGCAGGATTTCCAGCCTGTGACTTTTTTTTTTAATGTTTATTTATTTATTTATTTATTTATTTATTTATTTATTTATTTTTGGCTGTGTTGGATATTCGTTTGTGCGCGAGGGATTTCTGTAGTTGCGCGAGCGGGGGCCACTCTTCATCGCGGTGCGTGGGTCTCTCACTATCGCGGCCTCTCTTGTTGCGGAGCACAGGCTCCATGCGCGCAGGCTCAGTGGTTGTGGCTCACGGGCCCAGTTGCTCCGCGGCATGTGGGATCTTCCCAGACCGGGGCTCGAACCCGTGTGCCCTGCATTGGCAGGCAGACTCTCAACCACTGCACCACCAGGGAAGCCCCAAGCCTGTGACTTTTTGATTCTCATTTTCTCAGGTGATAGGCCCAGCAGTGGGTGTGATTGATTGACTGGTAGCACCGTGTTACCCTTTTCAAAGCACCTTCTTTGTGTTTTCATTAGTGGCTCTTACCACGTCTCCCTTAGAATCGAGGGTACGCATTTCTCCACAATCGCTTCAGCATTTATTGTTTGCAGCATTTATGCTAATGGCCCTTCTGGCTGGTGTGAGCTGATAGGTTTTTGTACTTTGGGTTTTCATGTCTTTGAAAATTCATAAAAGTCATCATTTTTCTCCGCCGTTTTCTTTTCTGCTAAAAAAAAGGAAACAGTTGGGAGTACAATATAACTCTTGAAATTGTCTTCTTAGTAGCTTGCCCTCTGTTAAATTTTTTGGTCGATTTTCCAGCCCAGAATTTTTTTAGAGAGCAGGTCTCATTTCCCGAACTGCAAGTGTGGTGCATATTTAGTGACCTTTAGCAATGGGTTAAAAGCTGCTGTTGTGGGAAGTGGCCTCAAGCAGGCAGCATTGCTTCATTCCCAAATCTGGGTACTAGGGCAGCAGAGCCTTTCTGGAAGTCGTGTTCCTAGGTTGTAAATTATATTGGAATGTGCATGGGGAAACCCCCATAAGTTTATGTCTCATTATTTCTTCTTGGTTTTAAAAATTTTTTTAATTGGGGTAAAGCTTAGAATATTGTTTGTCCGAGGTGTACACAATCTGGTTCATTTGTACATTATATATGTCTATTCAAGTACAGATCCCCTTCCCATGTAAAATGTTACAGAGGGTTCCGCACACCTCCCTTCTATATGGTAGGTCTTTTTGAGATATGTATATAATATGTGTTTGTATACATATAGTAACACTAACCTTAATTTATCCACTCCCCCCACCTTTCCTTTTAGATGGCCATAGTTTGTTTTCTAAATCTGTGAGTGTCTTTCTCTGTGGAAATATGTTCATTTGTGTCAGTTATTAGATAACGCCTATAAGTGATATCATAGAATATAGGTCTTTTGCTTTCGGAATTACCTCATGTTTCGTGATTATCTCCAGACTCATTTGTGGTGCCTCAAAGAACAATGGTTCTTTGTTTTCCATGGCTAATATTCCATTGTGTACATGGACCACTTCTTCTTTATCTATTCACCTGTTGTTGGACATTTTGATTCCTTCACTGTCTTGGCTATTGTGAATAAGGCTGCACTGAAGCTTTTGCGGCCTTTGTCTTCTCGATTCTTGTCTTCTCCGGTGAGAGGTCCAATGGTGCGCCTGCTGGATTGAATGGTACCTCCATTTTTACTTTTAAACACAGTTCCTTTCTGTTCTCATTATTGGCCGTTACCCCTTTACGTCTCACCAGCAGGTAGAGGGTACACAGTTCTCTAAAACCCCGTCAGCATTTATTGTTTGTAGACTTTTTGCTGATGGTCAGTCGACTGGTGTAAGTTGAAACTTTTTGTAGATTAGATTTCATGGGTCTAACATTCCCTGAGGTTGAGCTTTTATCCATTTTCCTTTTTTTTAAAAGAGCGTGAGTAAAACGTTAATATTCATACTCTCTTCTGGAAACATTTGCCTGTTTTGAAATTTTTGTCCATTCCCTACTTCAGCACAATTTTTTAGGGCAGGTGTCCTTTACAGCCCTGAGTCCTTGTGAATGTTAAGTGACCATTAGCTGTGAGTTTAAAGCTGCTCTTGCAGGAAACGGCCACAAGGTGGCATCATTTCTCCTTTACCAAATTTGGTAACTGGGGAAACAGAGCCTTAATGGAAGTGGTGTTCTAGGTTGTAAATTAGAATGGAATGTGCCAGGAAAAAGCCCTTTATGTTTATGTCTCATTACTTGTTGTTCATATTTATAATTTACTTTTTATTTTTTATCCAAGCAAATTTGATTACAATGGTTTGTTTGTTCTAGGTGTGCAAATGTGGTTCTTTCACACATATACGTGTATCTATTCTTCCTCGCATCCTTTTCCCATATAGGTTATGACACAATGTTGAGGAGTCTTCTCCTGGTCTTCCGTACGTCTTTGGTGATTATATATTTCACATGGTTTGTATATCTCTGTTAACCCCAATATGGTAAATTATCCAATCCTCATCCCTTTATATTTGATGAACCATAAGTGTTTTAATGAATCTGTGATTGCCTTTCTCTGTGGAAATATCTTCATTAGTATCAATTTTTATGTAACTCCTAAAAGTGATATGATAGGATATGTGTCTTTTACTTTCTCACTTACTACAGGTGGTGTGATTACGTCTAGACTCATCTATGGTGCTGCAAATGGCATTGTTTCATTTTTTTCACTAGCGAATATTCCATCTATACATGGAGGAGTTCTTCTTTGTCCACCCATCTGTTGGTGGACTTTTTGGTTACCTCCATATCTTGGCTATTGTAATACTGTGCAATGCAGATTGGCCTGCCTGTGTCTTTCCAATTCTCTCTTCTTAGATTATAGGTCGAGGAGTGGGCCTGCTGGATCATATGGTAGCTCAATGTTTACCTTTTTAAGGCACCTCCATTCTGTTCTCATTTGTGGCCCTTTCCAAGTTACGTCCCCCTTGAAGTTGAGGGTATGCATTTCTCCACAACAGCTTCAGCATTTATTGTTTGTAGTTTTCTTGCTGATGGTTTTTCTGACAAGTGTGAGCTGATACCTCTTTTTGGTTGAATTCGCATGTGCCTCATAATCCGTTGAAACTGAGCTTTAAGGCATATCCTTTTCATTTTTCAAGCTGTGATTACCCCTTAGTTCTTCAAAGTGTTCTCTTAAAGTATGTGTCACATTTTGAAATGTTTTGGCCGTTACCTCCCTCAAGACATATTGAGGGCATGTTTCATTTACAGTCCTGCATTACTTCTTCCTATGAAATGACCATTAGCACAGGCCTTAAAGCTGTTTTTGCAGGTAACTGCCAGAGGGTGGCAGCCTTTCTATGTTCCCCACCCTGGTAACTAGGGAAATGCCCTTGCGGCCTGTGGTGTTTCTCGGTTATAAATTAGAGTGGAGTGTGCCCGGACAAACCCACACAAGCTGATGTCTCTTTACTTTTGTTGGATTTTTAAATTTAATTTTTATTTTTTATTGGAGTAATCTTCCACTGTGTACGTGGACCACTTCTACTTTGTGCATTCCTCGGTTGATGGACATTTTCATTGCTTCCAAGTGTTGGGTATGATAAATATTGTTGGAGTGCAGGATTTCCAGCCTGTGACTTTTTTTTTTAATATTTATTTATTTATTTATTTATTTATTTATTTATTTATTTATTTTTGGCTGTGTTGGATATTCGTTTGTGCGCGAGGGATTTCTGTAGTTGCGGCGAGCGGGGGCCACTCTTCATCGCGGTGCGTGGGTCTCTCACTATCGCGGCCTCTCTTGTTGCGGAGCACAGGCTCCATGCGCGCAGGCTCAGTGGTTGTGGCTCACGGGCCCAGTTGCTCCGCGGCATGTGGGATCTTCCCAGACCGGGGCTCGAACCCGTGTGCCCTGCATTGGCAGGCAGACTCTCAACCACTGCACCACCAGGGAAGCCCCAAGCCTGTGACTTTTTGATTCTCATTTTCTCAGGTGATAGGCCCAGCAGTGGGTGTGATTGACTGACTGGTAGCACCGTGTTACCCTTTTCAAAGCACCTTCTTTGTGTTTTCATTAGTGGCTCTTACCACGTCTCCCTTAGAATCGAGGGTACGCATTTCTCCACAATCGCTTCAGCATTTATTGTTTGCAGCATTTATGCTAATGGCCCTTCTGGCTGGTGTGAGCTGATAGGTTTTTGTACTTTGGGTTTTCATGTCTTTGAAAATTCATAAAACTCATCATTTTTCTCCGCCGTTTTCTTTTCTGCTAAAAAAAAGGAAACAGTTGGGAGTACAATATAACTCTTGAAATTGTCTTCTTGGTAGCTTGCCCTCTGTTAAATTTTTTGGTCGATTTTCCAGCCCAGAATTTTTTTAGAGAGCAGGTCTCATTTCCCGAACTGCAAGTGTGGTGCATATTTAGTGACCTTTAGCAATGGGTTAAAAGCTGCTGTTGTGGGAAGTGGCCTCAAGCAGGCAGCATTCCTTCATTCCCAAATCTGGGTACTAGGGCAGCAGAGCCTTTCTGGAAGTCGTGTTCCTAGGTTGAAAATTATATTGGAATGTGCATGGGGAAACCCCCATAAGTTTATGTCTCATTATTTCTTCTTGGTTTTAAAAATTTTTTTAATTGGGGTAAAGCTTAGAATATTGTTTGTCCGAGGTGTACACAATCTGGTTCATTTGTACATTATATATGTCTATTCAAGTACAGATCCCCTTCCCATGTAAAATGTTACAGAGGGTTCCGCACACCTCCCTTCTATATGGTAGGTCTTTTTGAGATATGTATATAATATGTGTTTGTATACATATAGTAACACTAACCTTAATTTATCCACTCCCCCCACCTTTCCTTTTAGATGAGCATAGTTTGTTTTCTAAATCTGTGAGTGTCTTTCTCTGTGGAAATATGTTCATTTGTGTCAGTTATTAGATAACGCCTATAAGTGATATCATAGAATATAGGTCTTTTGCTTTCGGAATTACCTCATGTTTCGTGATTATCTCCAGACTCATTTGTGGTGCCTCAAAGAACAATGGTTCTTTGTTTTCCATGGCTAATATTCCATTGTGTACATGGACCACTTCTTTATCTATTCACCTGTTGTTGGACATTTTGATTCCTTCACTGTCTTGGCTATTGTGAATAAGGCTGCACTGAAGCTTTTGCGGCCTGTGTCTTCTCGATTCTTGTCTTCTCCGGTGAGAGGTCCAATGGTGCGCCTGCTGGATTGAATGGTACCTCCATTTTTACTTTTAAACACAGTTCCTTTCTGTTCTCATTATTGGCCGTTACCCCTTTACGTCTCACCAGCAGGTAGAGGGTACACAGTTCTCTAAAACCCCGTCAGCATTTATTGTTTGTAGACTTTTTGCTGATGGTCAGTCGACTGGTGTAAGTTGAAACTTTTTGTAGATTAGATTTCATGGGTCTAACATTCCCTGAGGTTGAGCTTTTATCCATTTTCCTTTTTTTTAAAAGAGCGTGAGTAAAACGTTAATATTCATACTCTCTTCTGGAAACATTTGCCTGTTTTGAAATTTTTGTCCATTCCCTACTTCAGCACAATTTTTTAGGGCAGGTGTCCTTTACAGCCCTGAGTCCTTGTGAATGTTAAGTGACCATTAGCTGTGAGATTATAGCTGCTCTTGCAGGAAACGGCCACAAGGTGGCATCATTTCTCCTTTACCAAATTTGGTAACTGGGGAAACAGAGCCTTAATGGAAGTGGTGTTCTAGGATCTAAATTAGAATGGAATGTGCCAGGAAAAAGCCCTTTATGTTTATGTCTCATTACTTGTTGTTCATATTTATAATTTACTTTTTATTTTTTATCCAAGCAAATTTGATTACAATGGTTTGTTTGTTCTAGGTGTGCAAATGTGGTTCTTTCACACATATACGTGTATCTATTCTTCCTCGCATCCTTTTCCCATATAGGTTATGACACAATGTTGAGTAGTCTTCTCCTGGTCTTCCGTACGTCTTTGGTGATTATATATTTCACATGGTTTGTATATCTCTGTTAACCCCAATATGGTAAATTATCCAATCCTCATCCGTTTCTATTTGATGAACCATAAGTGTTTTAATGAATCTGTGATTGCCTTTCTCTGTGGAAATATCTTCATTAGTATCAATTTTTATGTAACTCCTAAAAGTGATATGATAGGATATGTGTCTTTTACTTTCTCCCTTACTACAGGTGGTGTGATTACGTCTAGACTCATCTATGGTGCTGCAAATGGCATTGTTTCATTTTTTTCACTAGCGAATATTCCATCTATACATGGAGGAGTTCTTCTTTGTCCACCCATCTGTTGGTGGACTTTTTGGTTACCTCCATATCTTGGCTATTGTAATACTGTGCAATGCAGATTGGCCTGCCTGTGTCTTTCCAATTCTCTCTTTTTAGATTATAGGTCGAGGAGTGGGCCTGCTGGATCATATGGTAGCTCAATGTTTACCTTTTTAAGGCACCTCCATTCTGTTCTCATTTGTGGCCCTTTCCAAGTTACGTCCCCCTTGAAGTTGAGGGTATGCATTTCTCCACAACAGCTTCAGCATTTATTGTTTGTAGTTTTCTTGCTGATGGTTTTTCTGACAAGTGTGAGCTGATACCTCTTTTTGGTTGAATTCGCATGTGCCTCATAATCTGTTGAAACTGAGCTTTAAGGCATATCCTTTTCATTTTTCAAGCTGTGATTACCCCTTAGTTCTTCAAAGTGTTCTCTTAAAGTATGTGTCACATTTTGAAATGTTTTGGCCGTTACCTCCCTCAAGACATATTGAGGGCATGTTTCATTTACAGTCCTGCATTACTTCTTCCTATGAAATGACCATTAGCACAGGCCTTAAAGCTGTTTTTGCAGGTAACTGCCAGAGGGTGGCAGCCTTTCTATGTTCCCCACCCTGGTAACTAGGGAAATGCCCTTGCGGCCTGTGGTGTTTCTCGGTTATAAATTAGAGTGGAGTGTGCCCGGACAAACCCACACAAGCTGATGTCTCTTTACTTTTGTTGGATTTTTAAATTTAATTTTTATTTTTTATTGGAGTAATCTTCCACTGTGTACGTGGACCACTTCTACTTTGTGCATTCCTCGGTTGATGGACATTTTCATTGCTTCCAAGTGTTGGGTATGATAAATATTGTTGGAGTGCAGGATTTCCAGCCTGTGACTTTTTTTTTTAATGTTTATTTATTTATTTATTTATTTATTTATTTATTTATTTATTTTTGGCTGTGTTGGATATTCGTTTGTGCGCGAGGGATTTCTGTAGTTGCGCGAGCGGGGGCCACTCTTCATCGCGGTGCGTGGGTCTCTCACTATCGCGGCCTCTCTTGTTGCGGAGCACAGGCTCCATGCGCGCAGGCTCAGTGGTTGTGGCTCACGGGCCCAGTTGCTCCGCGGCATGTGGGATCTTCCCAGACCGGGGCTCGAACCCGTGTGCCCTGCATTGGCAGGCAGACTCTCAACCACTGCACCACCAGGGAAGCCCCAAGCCTGTGACTTTTTGATTCTCATTTTCTCAGGTGATAGGCCCAGCAGTGGGTGTGATTGATTGACTGGTAGCACCGTGTTACCCTTTTCAAAGCACCTTCTTTGTGTTTTCATTAGTGGCTCTTACCACGTCTCCCTTAGAATCGAGGGTACGCATTTCTCCACAATCGCTTCAGCATTTATTGTTTGCAGCATTTATGCTAATGGCCCTTCTGGCTGGTGTGAGCTGATAGGTTTTTGTACTTTGGGTTTTCATGTCTTTGAAAATTCATAAAACTCATCATTTTTCTCCGCCGTTTTCTTTTCTGCTAAAAAAAAGGAAACAGTTGGGAGTACAATATAACTCTTGAAATTGTCTTCTTGGTAGCTTGCCCTCTGTTAAATTTTTTGGTCGATTTTCCAGCCCAGAATTTTTTTAGAGAGCAGGTCTCATTTCCCGAACTGCAAGTGTGGTGCATATTTAGTGACCTTTAGCAATGGGTTAAAAGCTGCTGTTGTGGGAAGTGGCCTCAAGCAGGCAGCATTGCTTCATTCCCAAATCTGGGTACTAGGGCAGCAGAGCCTTTCTGGAAGTCGTGTTCCTAGGTTGTAAATTATATTGGAATGTGCATGGGGAAACCCCCATAAGTTTATGTCTCATTATTTCTTCTTGGTTTTAAAAATTTTTTTAATTGGGGTAAAGCTTAGAATATTGTTTGTCCGAGGTGTACACAATCTGGTTCATTTGTACATTATATATGTCTATTCAAGTACAGATCCCCTTCCCATGTAAAATGTTACAGAGGGTTCCGCACACCTCCCTTCTATATGGTAGGTCTTTTTGAGATATGTATATAATATGTGTTTGTATACATATAGTAACACTAACCTTAATTTATCCACTCCCCCCACCTTTCCTTTTAGATGGCCATAGTTTGTTTTCTAAATCTGTGAGTGTCTTTCTCTGTGGAAATATGTTCATTTGTGTCAGTTATTAGATAACGCCTATAAGTGATATCATAGAATATAGGTCTTTTGCTTTCGGAATTACCTCATGTTTCGTGATTATCTCCAGACTCATTTGTGGTGCCTCAAAGAACAATGGTTCTTTGTTTTCCATGGCTAATATTCCATTGTGTACATGGACCACTTCTTCTTTATCTATTCACCTGTTGTTGGACATTTTGATTCCTTCACTGTCTTGGCTATTGTGAATAAGGCTGCACTGAAGCTTTTGCGGCCTGTGTCTTCTCGATTCTTGTCTTCTCCGGTGAGAGGTCCAATGGTGCGCCTGCTGGATTGAATGGTACCTCCATTTTTACTTTTAAACACAGTTCCTTTCTGTTCTCATTATTGGCCGTTACCCCTTTACGTCTCACCAGCAGGTAGAGGGTACACAGTTCTCTAAAACCCCGTCAGCATTTATTGTTTGTAGACTTTTTGCTGATGGTCAGTCGACTGGTGTAAGTTGAAACTTTTTGTAGATTAGATTTCATGGGTCTAACATTCCCTGAGGTTGAGCTTTTATCCATTTTCCTTTTTTTTAAAAGAGCGTGAGTAAAACGTTAATATTCATACTCTCTTCTGGAAACATTTGCCTGTTTTGAAATTTTTGTCCATTCCCTACTTCAGCACAATTTTTTAGGGCAGGTGTCCTTTACAGCCCTGAGTCCTTGTGAATGTTAAGTGACCATTAGCTGTGAGTTTAAAGCTGCTCTTGCAGGAAACGGCCACAAGGTGGCATCATTTCTCCTTTACCAAATTTGGTAACTGGGGAAACAGAGCCTTAATGGAAGTGGTGTTCTAGGTTGTAAATTAGAATGGAATGTGCCAGGAAAAAGCCCTTTATGTTTATGTCTCATTACTTGTTGTTCATATTTATAATTTACTTTTTATTTTTTATCCAAGCAAATTTGATTACAATGGTTTGTTTGTTCTAGGTGTGCAAATGTGGTTCTTTCACACATATACGTGTATCTATTCTTCCTCGCATCCTTTTCCCATATAGGTTATGACACAATGTTGAGGAGTCTTCTCCTGGTCTTCCGTACGTCTTTGGTGATTATATATTTCACATGGTTTGTATATCTCTGTTAACCCCAATATGGTAAATTATCCAATCCTCATCCCTTTCTATTTGATGAACCATAAGTGTTTTAATGAATCTGTGATTGCCTTTCTCTGTGGAAATATCTTCATTAGTATCAATTTTTATGTAACTCCTAAAAGTGATATGATAGGATATGTGTCTTTTACTTTCTCCCTTACTACAGGTGGTGTGATTACGTCTAGACTCATCTATGGTGCTGCAAATGGCATTGTTTCATTTTTTTCACTAGCGAATATTCCATCTATACATGGAGGAGTTCTTCTTTGTCCACCCATCTGTTGGTGGACTTTTTGGTTACCTCCATATCTTGGCTATTGTAATACTGTGCAATGCAGATTGGCCTGCCTGTGTCTTTCCAATTCTCTCTTCTTAGATTATAGGTCGAGGAGTGGGCCTGCTGGATCATATGGTAGCTCAATGTTTACCTTTTTAAGGCACCTCCATTCTGTTCTCATTTGTGGCCCTTTCCAAGTTACGTCCCCCTTGAAGTTGAGGGTATGCATTTCTCCACAACAGCTTCAGCATTTATTGTTTGTAGTTTTCTTGCTGATGGTTTTTCTGACAAGTGTGAGCTGATACCTCTTTTTGGTTGAATTCGCATGTGCCTCATAATCCGTTGAAACTGAGCTTTAAGGCATATCCTTTTTATTTTTCAAGCTGTGATTACCCCTTAGTTCTTCAAAGTGTTCTCTTAAAGTATGTGTCACATTTTGAAATGTTTTGGCCGTTACCTCCCTCAAGACATATTGAGGGCATGTTTCATTTACAGTCCTGCATTACTTCTTCCTATGAAATGACCATTAGCACAGGCCTTAAAGCTGTTTTTGCAGGTAACTGCCAGAGGGTGGCAGCCTTTCTATGTTCCCCACCCTGGTAACTAGGGAAATGCCCTTGCGGCCTGTGGTGTTTCTCGGTTATAAATTAGAGTGGAGTGTGCCCGGACAAACCCACACAAGCTGATGTCTCTTTACTTTTGTTGGATTTTTAAATTTAATTTTTATTTTTTATTGGAGTAATCTTCCACTGTGTACGTGGACCACTTCTACTTTGTGCATTCCTCGGTTGATGGACATTTTCATTGCTTCCAAGTGTTGGGTATGATAAATATTGTTGGAGTGCAGGATTTCCAGCCTGTGACTTTTTTTTTTTAATATTTATTTATTTATTTATTTATTTATTTATTTATTTATTTATTTATTTATTTATTTTTGGCTGTGTTGGATATTCGTTTGTGCGCGAGGGATTTCTGTAGTTGCGGCGAGCGGGGGCCACTCTTCATCGCGGTGCGTGGGTCTCTCACTATCGCGGCCTCTCTTGTTGCGGAGCACAGGCTCCATGCGCGCAGGCTCAGTGGTTGTGGCTCACGGGCCCAGTTGCTCCGCGGCATGTGGGATCTTCCCAGACCGGGGCTCGAACCCGTGTGCCCTGCATTGGCAGGCAGACTCTCAACCACTGCACCACCAGGGAAGCCCCAAGCCTGTGACTTTTTGATTCTCATTTTCTCAAGTGATAGGCCCAGCAGTGGGTGTGATTGACTGACTGGTAGCACCGTGTTACCCTTTTCAAAGCACCTTCTTTGTGTTTTCATTAGTGGCTCTTACCACGTCTCCCTTAGAATCGAGGGTACGCATTTCTCCACAATCGCTTCAGCATTTATTGTTTGCAGCATTTATGCTAATGGCCCTTCTGGCTGGTGTGAGCTGATAGGTTTTTGTACTTTGGGTTTTCATGTCTTTGAAAATTCATAAAACTCATCATTTTTCTCCGCCGTTTTCTTTTCTGCTAAAAAAAAGGAAACAGTTGGGAGTACAATATAACTCTTGAAATTGTCTTCTTGGTAGCTTGCCCTCTGTTAAATTTTTTGGTCGATTTTCCAGCCCAGAATTTTTTTAGAGAGCAGGTCTCATTTCCCGAACTGCAAGTGTGGTGCATATTTAGTGACCTTTAGCAATGGGTTAAAAGCTGCTGTTGTGGGAAGTGGCCTCAAGCAGGCAGCATTCCTTCATTCCCAAATCTGGGTACTAGGGCAGCAGAGCCTTTCTGGAAGTCGTGTTCCTAGGTTGAAAATTATATTGGAATGTGCATGGGGAAACCCCCATAAGTTTATGTCTCATTATTTCTTCTTGGTTTTAAAAATTTTTTTAATTGGGGTAAAGCTTAGAATATTGTTTGTCCGAGGTGTACACAATCTGGTTCATTTGTACATTATATATGTCTATTCAAGTACAGATCCCCTTCCCATGTAAAATGTTACAGAGGGTTCCGCACACCTCCCTTCTATATGGTAGGTCTTTTTGAGATATGTATATAATATGTGTTTGTATACATATAGTAACACTAACCTTAATTTATCCACTCCCCCCACCTTTCCTTTTAGATGAGCATAGTTTGTTTTCTAAATCTGTGAGTGTCTTTCTCTGTGGAAATATGTTCATTTGTGTCAGTTATTAGATAACGCCTATAAGTGATATCATAGAATATAGGTCTTTTGCTTTCGGAATTACCTCATGTTTCGTGATTATCTCCAGACTCATTTGTGGTGCCTCAAAGAACAATGGTTCTTTGTTTTCCATGGCTAATATTCCATTGTGTACATGGACCACTTCTTTATCTATTCACCTGTTGTTGGACATTTTGATTCCTTCACTGTCTTGGCTATTGTGAATAAGGCTGCACTGAAGCTTTTGCGGCCTGTGTCTTCTCGATTCTTGTCTTCTCCGGTGAGAGGTCCAATGGTGCGCCTGCTGGATTGAATGGTACCTCCATTTTTACTTTTAAACACAGTTCCTTTCTGTTCTCATTATTGGCCGTTACCCCTTTACGTCTCACCAGCAGGTAGAGGGTACACAGTTCTCTAAAACCCCGTCAGCATTTATTGTTTGTAGACTTTTTGCTGATGGTCAGTCGACTGGTGTAAGTTGAAACTTTTTGTAGATTAGATTTCATGGGTCTAACATTCCCTGAGGTTGAGCTTTTATCCATTTTCCTTTTTTTTAAAAGAGCGTGAGTAAAACGTTAATATTCATACTCTCTTCTGGAAACATTTGCCTGTTTTGAAATTTTTGTCCATTCCCTACTTCAGCACAATTTTTTAGGGCAGGTGTCCTTTACAGCCCTGAGTCCTTGTGAATGTTAAGTGACCATTAGCTGTGAGATTATAGCTGCTCTTGCAGGAAACGGCCACAAGGTGGCATCATTTCTCCTTTACCAAATTTGGTAACTGGGGAAACAGAGCCTTAATGGAAGTGGTGTTCTAGGATCTAAATTAGAATGGAATGTGCCAGGAAAAAGCCCTTTATGTTTATGTCTCATTACTTGTTGTTCATATTTATAATTTACTTTTTATTTTTTATCCAAGCAAATTTGATTACAATGGTTTGTTTGTTCTAGGTGTGCAAATGTGGTTCTTTCACACATATACGTGTATCTATTCTTCCTCGCATCCTTTTCCCATATAGGTTATGACACAATGTTGAGTAGTCTTCTCCTGGTCTTCCGTACGTCTTTGGTGATTATATATTTCACATGGTTTGTATATCTCTGTTAACCCCAATATGGTAAATTATCCAATCCTCATCCGTTTCTATTTGATGAACCATAAGTGTTTTAATGAATCTGTGATTGCCTTTCTCTGTGGAAATATCTTCATTAGTATCAATTTTTATGTAACTCCTAAAAGTGATATGATAGGATATGTGTCTTTTACTTTCTCCCTTACTACAGGTGGTGTGATTACGTCTAGACTCATCTATGGTGCTGCAAATGGCATTGTTTCATTTTTTTCACTAGCGAATATTCCATCTATACATGGAGGAGTTCTTCTTTGTCCACCCATCTGTTGGTGGACTTTTTGGTTACCTCCATATCTTGGCTATTGTAATACTGTGCAATGCAGATTGGCCTGCCTGTGTCTTTCCAATTCTCTCTTCTTAGATTATAGGTCGAGGAGTGGGCCTGCTGGATCATATGGTAGCTCAATGTTTACCTTTTTAAGGCACCTCCATTCTGTTCTCATTTGTGGCCCTTTCCAAGTTACGTCCCCCTTGAAGTTGAGGGTATGCATTTCTCCACAACAGCTTCAGCATTTATTGTTTGTAGTTTTCTTGCTGATGGTTTTTCTGACAAGTGTGAGCTGATACCTCTTTTTGGTTGAATTCGCATGTGCCTCATAATCTGTTGAAACTGAGCTTTAAGGCATATCCTTTTCATTTTTCAAGCTGTGATTACCCCTTAGTTCTTCAAAGTGTTCTCTTAAAGTATGTGTCACATTTTGAAATGTTTTGGCCGTTACCTCCCTCAAGACATATTGAGGGCATGTTTCATTTACAGTCCTGCATTACTTCTTCCTATGAAATGACCATTAGCACAGGCCTTAAAGCTGTTTTTGCAGGTAACTGCCAGAGGGTGGCAGCCTTTCTATGTTCCCCACCCTGGTAACTAGGGAAATGCCCTTGCGGCCTGTGGTGTTTCTCGGTTATAAATTAGAGTGGAGTGTGCCCGGACAAACCCACACAAGCTGATGTCTCTTTACTTTTGTTGGATTTTTAAATTTAATTTTTATTTTTTATTGGAGTAATCTTCCACTGTGTACGTGGACCACTTCTACTTTGTGCATTCCTCGGTTGATGGACATTTTCATTGCTTCCAAGTGTTGGGTATGATAAATATTGTTGGAGTGCAGGATTTCCAGCCTGTGACTTTTTTTTTTAATGTTTATTTATTTATTTATTTATTTATTTATTTATTTATTTATTTTTGGCTGTGTTGGATATTCGTTTGTGCGCGAGGGATTTCTGTAGTTGCGCGAGCGGGGGCCACTCTTCATCGCGGTGCGTGGGTCTCTCACTATCGCGGCCTCTCTTGTTGCGGAGCACAGGCTCCATGCGCGCAGGCTCAGTGGTTGTGGCTCACGGGCCCAGTTGCTCCGCGGCATGTGGGATCTTCCCAGACCGGGGCTCGAACCCGTGTGCCCTGCATTGGCAGGCAGACTCTCAACCACTGCACCACCAGGGAAGCCCCAAGCCTGTGACTTTTTGATTCTCATTTTCTCAGGTGATAGGCCCAGCAGTGGGTGTGATTGATTGACTGGTAGCACCGTGTTACCCTTTTCAAAGCACCTTCTTTGTGTTTTCATTAGTGGCTCTTACCACGTCTCCCTTAGAATCGAGGGTACGCATTTCTCCACAATCGCTTCAGCATTTATTGTTTGCAGCATTTATGCTAATGGCCCTTCTGGCTGGTGTGAGCTGATAGGTTTTTGTACTTTGGGTTTTCATGTCTTTGAAAATTCATAAAACTCATCATTTTTCTCCGCCGTTTTCTTTTCTGCTAAAAAAAGGAAACAGTTGGGAGTACAATATAACTCTTGAAATTGTCTTCTTGGTAGCTTGCCCTCTGTTAAATTTTTTGGTCGATTTTCCAGCCCAGAATTTTTTTAGAGAGCAGGTCTCATTTCCCGAACTGCAAGTGTGGTGCATATTTAGTGACCTTTAGCAATGGGTTAAAAGCTGCTGTTGTGGGAAGTGGCCTCAAGCAGGCAGCATTGCTTCATTCCCAAATCTGGGTACTAGGGCAGCAGAGCCTTTCTGGAAGTCGTGTTCCTAGGTTGTAAATTATATTGGAATGTGCATGGGGAAACCCCCATAAGTTTATGTCTCATTATTTCTTCTTGGTTTTAAAAATTTTTTTAATTGGGGTAAAGCTTAGAATATTGTTTGTCCGAGGTGTACACAATCTGGTTCATTTGTACATTATATATGTCTATTCAAGTACAGATCCCCTTCCCATGTAAAATGTTACAGAGGGTTCCGCACACCTCCCTTCTATATGGTAGGTCTTTTTGAGATATGTATATAATATGTGTTTGTATACATATAGTAACACTAACCTTAATTTATCCACTCCCCCCACCTTTCCTTTTAGATGGCCATAGTTTGTTTTCTAAATCTGTGAGTGTCTTTCTCTGTGGAAATATGTTCATTTGTGTCAGTTATTAGATAACGCCTATAAGTGATATCATAGAATATAGGTCTTTTGCTTTCGGAATTACCTCATGTTTCGTGATTATCTCCAGACTCATTTGTGGTGCCTCAAAGAACAATGGTTCTTTGTTTTCCATGGCTAATATTCCATTGTGTACATGGACCACTTCTTCTTTATCTATTCACCTGTTGTTGGACATTTTGATTCCTTCACTGTCTTGGCTATTGTGAATAAGGCTGCACTGAAGCTTTTGCGGCCTGTGTCTTCTCGATTCTTGTCTTCTCCGGTGAGAGGTCCAATGGTGCGCCTGCTGGATTGAATGGTACCTCCATTTTTACTTTTAAACACAGTTCCTTTCTGTTCTCATTATTGGCCGTTACCCCTTTACGTCTCACCAGCAGGTAGAGGGTACACAGTTCTCTAAAACCCCGTCAGCATTTATTGTTTGTAGACTTTTTGCTGATGGTCAGTCGACTGGTGTAAGTTGAAACTTTTTGTAGATTAGATTTCATGGGTCTAACATTCCCTGAGGTTGAGCTTTTATCCATTTTCCTTTTTTTTAAAAGAGCGTGAGTAAAACGTTAATATTCATACTCTCTTCTGGAAACATTTGCCTGTTTTGAAATTTTTGTCCATTCCCTACTTCAGCACAATTTTTTAGGGCAGGTGTCCTTTACAGCCCTGAGTCCTTGTGAATGTTAAGTGACCATTAGCTGTGAGTTTAAAGCTGCTCTTGCAGGAAACGGCCACAAGGTGGCATCATTTCTCCTTTACCAAATTTGGTAACTGGGGAAACAGAGCCTTAATGGAAGTGGTGTTCTAGGTTGTAAATTAGAATGGAATGTGCCAGGAAAAAGCCCTTTATGTTTATGTCTCATTACTTGTTGTTCATATTTATAATTTACTTTTTATTTTTTATCCAAGCAAATTTGATTACAATGGTTTGTTTGTTCTAGGTGTGCAAATGTGGTTCTTTCACACATATACGTGTATCTATTCTTCCTCGCATCCTTTTCCCATATAGGTTATGACACAATGTTGAGGAGTCTTCTCCTGGTCTTCCGTACGTCTTTGGTGATTATATATTTCACATGGTTTGTATATCTCTGTTAACCCCAATATGGTAAATTATCCAATCCTCATCCCTTTCTATTTGATGAACCATAAGTGTTTTAATGAATCTGTGATTGCCTTTCTCTGTGGAAATATCTTCATTAGTATCAATTTTTATGTAACTCCTAAAAGTGATATGATAGGATATGTGTCTTTTACTTTCTCACTTACTACAGGTGGTGTGATTACGTCTAGACTCATCTATGGTGCTGCAAATGGCATTGTTTCATTTTTTTCACTAGCGAATATTCCATCTATACATGGAGGAGTTCTTCTTTGTCCACCCATCTGTTGGTGGACTTTTTGGTTACCTCCATATCTTGGCTATTGTAATACTGTGCAATGCAGATTGGCCTGCCTGTGTCTTTCCAATTCTCTCTTCTTAGATTATAGGTCGAGGAGTGGGCCTGCTGGATCATATGGTAGCTCAATGTTTACCTTTTTAAGGCACCTCCATTCTGTTCTCATTTGTGGCCCTTTCCAAGTTACGTCCCCCTTGAAGTTGAGGGTATGCATTTCTCCACAACAGCTTCAGCATTTATTGTTTGTAGTTTTCTTGCTGATGGTTTTTCTGACAAGTGTGAGCTGATACCTCTTTTTGGTTGAATTCGCATGTGCCTCATAATCCGTTGAAACTGAGCTTTAAGGCATATCCTTTTTATTTTTCAAGCTGTGATTACCCCTTAGTTCTTCAAAGTGTTCTCTTAAAGTATGTGTCACATTTTGAAATGTTTTGGCCATTACCTCCCTCAAGACATATTGAGGGCATGTTTCATTTACAGTCCTGCATTACTTCTTCCTATGAAATGACCATTAGCACAGGCCTTAAAGCTGTTTTTGCAGGTAACTGCCAGAGGGTGGCAGCCTTTCTATGTTCCCCACCCTGGTAACTAGGGAAATGCCCTTGCGGCCTGTGGTGTTTCTCGGTTATAAATTAGAGTGGAGTGTGCCCGGACAAACCCACACAAGCTGATGTCTCTTTACTTTTGTTGGATTTTTAAATTTAATTTTTATTTTTTATTGGAGTAATCTTCCACTGTGTACGTGGACCACTTCTACTTTGTGCATTCCTCGGTTGATGGACATTTTCATTGCTTCCAAGTGTTGGGTATGATAAATATTGTTGGAGTGCAGGATTTCCAGCCTGTGACTTTTTTTTTTAATATTTATTTATTTATTTATTTATTTATTTATTTATTTATTTATTTATTTTTGGCTGTGTTGGATATTCGTTTGTGCGCGAGGGATTTCTGTAGTTGCGGCGAGCGGGGGCCACTCTTCATCGCGGTGCGTGGGTCTCTCACTATCGCGGCCTCTCTTGTTGCGGAGCACAGGCTCCATGCGCGCAGGCTCAGTGGTTGTGGCTCACGGGCCCAGTTGCTCCGCGGCATGTGGGATCTTCCCAGACCGGGGCTCGAACCCGTGTGCCCTGCATTGGCAGGCAGACTCTCAACCACTGCACCACCAGGGAAGCCCCAAGCCTGTGACTTTTTGATTCTCATTTTCTCAAGTGATAGGCCCAGCAGTGGGTGTGATTGACTGACTGGTAGCACCGTGTTACCCTTTTCAAAGCACCTTCTTTGTGTTTTCATTAGTGGCTCTTACCACGTCTCCCTTAGAATCGAGGGTACGCATTTCTCCACAATCGCTTCAGCATTTATTGTTTGCAGCATTTATGCTAATGGCCCTTCTGGCTGGTGTGAGCTGATAGGTTTTTGTACTTTGGGTTTTCATGTCTTTGAAAATTCATAAAACTCATCATTTTTCTCCGCCGTTTTCTTTTCTGCTAAAAAAAAGGAAACAGTTGGGAGTACAATATAACTCTTGAAATTGTCTTCTTGGTAGCTTGCCCTCTGTTAAATTTTTTGGTCGATTTTCCAGCCCAGAATTTTTTTAGAGAGCAGGTCTCATTTCCCGAACTGCAAGTGTGGTGCATATTTAGTGACCTTTAGCAATGGGTTAAAAGCTGCTGTTGTGGGAAGTGGCCTCAAGCAGGCAGCATTCCTTCATTCCCAAATCTGGGTACTAGGGCAGCAGAGCCTTTCTGGAAGTCGTGTTCCTAGGTTGAAAATTATATTGGAATGTGCATGGGGAAACCCCCATAAGTTTATGTCTCATTATTTCTTCTTGGTTTTAAAAATTTTTTTAATTGGGGTAAAGCTTAGAATATTGTTTGTCCGAGGTGTACACAATCTGGTTCATTTGTACATTATATATGTCTATTCAAGTACAGATCCCCTTCCCATGTAAAATGTTACAGAGGGTTCCGCACACCTCCCTTCTATATGGTAGGTCTTTTTGAGATATGTATATAATATGTGTTTGTATACATATAGTAACACTAACCTTAATTTATCCACTCCCCCCACCTTTCCTTTTAGATGAGCATAGTTTGTTTTCTAAATCTGTGAGTGTCTTTCTCTGTGGAAATATGTTCATTTGTGTCAGTTATTAGATAACGCCTATAAGTGATATCATAGAATATAGGTCTTTTGCTTTCGGAATTACCTCATGTTTCGTGATTATCTCCAGACTCATTTGTGGTGCCTCAAAGAACAATGGTTCTTTGTTTTCCATGGCTAATATTCCATTGTGTACATGGACCACTTCTTTATCTATTCACCTGTTGTTGGACATTTTGATTCCTTCACTGTCTTGGCTATTGTGAATAAGGCTGCACTGAAGCTTTTGCGGCCTGTGTCTTCTCGATTCTTGTCTTCTCCGGTGAGAGGTCCAATGGTGCGCCTGCTGGATTGAATGGTACCTCCATTTTTACTTTTAAACACAGTTCCTTTCTGTTCTCATTATTGGCCGTTACCCCTTTACGTCTCACCAGCAGGTAGAGGGTACACAGTTCTCTAAAACCCCGTCAGCATTTATTGTTTGTAGACTTTTTGCTGATGGTCAGTCGACTGGTGTAAGTTGAAACTTTTTGTAGATTAGATTTCATGGGTCTAACATTCCCTGAGGTTGAGCTTTTATCCATTTTCCTTTTTTTTAAAAGAGCGTGAGTAAAACGTTAATATTCATACTCTCTTCTGGAAACATTTGCCTGTTTTGAAATTTTTGTCCATTCCCTACTTCAGCACAATTTTTTAGGGCAGGTGTCCTTTACAGCCCTGAGTCCTTGTGAATGTTAAGTGACCATTAGCTGTGAGATTATAGCTGCTCTTGCAGGAAACGGCCACAAGGTGGCATCATTTCTCCTTTACCAAATTTGGTAACTGGGGAAACAGAGCCTTAATGGAAGTGGTGTTCTAGGATCTAAATTAGAATGGAATGTGCCAGGAAAAAGCCCTTTATGTTTATGTCTCATTACTTGTTGTTCATATTTATAATTTACTTTTTATTTTTTATCCAAGCAAATTTGATTACAATGGTTTGTTTGTTCTAGGTGTGCAAATGTGGTTCTTTCACACATATACGTGTATCTATTCTTCCTCGCATCCTTTTCCCATATAGGTTATGACACAATGTTGAGTAGTCTTCTCCTGGTCTTCCGTACGTCTTTGGTGATTATATATTTCACATGGTTTGTATATCTCTGTTAACCCCAATATGGTAAATTATCCAATCCTCATCCGTTTCTATTTGATGAACCATAAGTGTTTTAATGAATCTGTGATTGCCTTTCTCTGTGGAAATATCTTCATTAGTATCAATTTTTATGTAACTCCTAAAAGTGATATGATAGGATATGTGTCTTTTACTTTCTCCCTTACTACAGGTGGTGTGATTACGTCTAGACTCATCTATGGTGCTGCAAATGGCATTGTTTCATTTTTTTCACTAGCGAATATTCCATCTATACATGGAGGAGTTCTTCTTTGTCCACCCATCTGTTGGTGGACTTTTTGGTTACCTCCATATCTTGGCTATTGTAATACTGTGCAATGCAGATTGGCCTGCCTGTGTCTTTCCAATTCTCTCTTCTTAGATTATAGGTCGAGGAGTGGGCCTGCTGGATCATATGGTAGCTCAATGTTTACCTTTTTAAGGCACCTCCATTCTGTTCTCATTTGTGGCCCTTTCCAAGTTACGTCCCCCTTGAAGTTGAGGGTATGCATTTCTCCACAACAGCTTCAGCATTTATTGTTTGTAGTTTTCTTGCTGATGGTTTTTCTGACAAGTGTGAGCTGATACCTCTTTTTGGTTGAATTCGCATGTGCCTCATAATCTGTTGAAACTGAGCTTTAAGGCATATCCTTTTCATTTTTCAAGCTGTGATTACCCCTTAGTTCTTCAAAGTGTTCTCTTAAAGTATGTGTCACATTTTGAAATGTTTTGGCCGTTACCTCCCTCAAGACATATTGAGGGCATGTTTCATTTACAGTCCTGCATTACTTCTTCCTATGAAATGACCATTAGCACAGGCCTTAAAGCTGTTTTTGCAGGTAACTGCCAGAGGGTGGCAGCCTTTCTATGTTCCCCACCCTGGTAACTAGGGAAATGCCCTTGCGGCCTGTGGTGTTTCTCGGTTATAAATTAGAGTGGAGTGTGCCCGGACAAACCCACACAAGCTGATGTCTCTTTACTTTTGTTGGATTTTTAAATTTAATTTTTATTTTTTATTGGAGTAATCTTCCACTGTGTACGTGGACCACTTCTACTTTGTGCATTCCTCGGTTGATGGACATTTTCATTGCTTCCAAGTGTTGGGTATGATAAATATTGTTGGAGTGCAGGATTTCCAGCCTGTGACTTTTTTTTTTAATATTTATTTATTTATTTATTTATTTATTTATTTATTTATTTATTTTTGGCTGTGTTGGATATTCGTTTGTGCGCGAGGGATTTCTGTAGTTGCGGCGAGCGGGGGCCACTCTTCATCGCGGTGCGTGGGTCTCTCACTATCGCGGCCTCTCTTGTTGCGGAGCACAGGCTCCATGCGCGCAGGCTCAGTGGTTGTGGCTCACGGGCCCAGTTGCTCCGCGGCATGTGGGATCTTCCCAGACCGGGGCTCGAACCCGTGTGCCCTGCATTGGCAGGCAGACTCTCAACCACTGCACCACCAGGGAAGCCCCAAGCCTGTGACTTTTTGATTCTCATTTTCTCAGGTGATAGGCCCAGCAGTGGGTGTGATTGATTGACTGGTAGCACCGTGTTACCCTTTTCAAAGCACCTTCTTTGTGTTTTCATTAGTGGCTCTTACCACGTCTCCCTTAGAATCGAGGGTACGCATTTCTCCACAATCGCTTCAGCATTTATTGTTTGCAGCATTTATGCTAATGGCCCTTCTGGCTGGTGTGAGCTGATAGGTTTTTGTACTTTGGGTTTTCATGTCTTTGAAAATTCATAAAACTCATCATTTTTCTCCGCCGTTTTCTTTTCTGCTAAAAAAAAGGAAACAGTTGGGAGTACAATATAACTCTTGAAATTGTCTTCTTGGTAGCTTGCCCTCTGTTAAATTTTTTGGTCGATTTTCCAGCCCAGAATTTTTTTAGAGAGCAGGTCTCATTTCCCGAACTGCAAGTGTGGTGCATATTTAGTGACCTTTAGCAATGGGTTAAAAGCTGCTGTTGTGGGAAGTGGCCTCAAGCAGGCAGCATTGCTTCATTCCCAAATCTGGGTACTAGGGCAGCAGAGCCTTTCTGGAAGTCGTGTTCCTAGGTTGTAAATTATATTGGAATGTGCATGGGGAAACCCCCATAAGTTTATGTCTCATTATTTCTTCTTGGTTTTAAAAATTTTTTTAATTGGGGTAAAGCTTAGAATATTGTTTGTCCGAGGTGTACACAATCTGGTTCATTTGTACATTATATATGTCTATTCAAGTACAGATCCCCTTCCCATGTAAAATGTTACAGAGGGTTCCGCACACCTCCCTTCTATATGGTAGGTCTTTTTGAGATATGTATATAATATGTGTTTGTATACATATAGTAACACTAACCTTAATTTATCCACTCCCCCCACCTTTCCTTTTAGATGGCCATAGTTTGTTTTCTAAATCTGTGAGTGTCTTTCTCTGTGGAAATATGTTCATTTGTGTCAGTTATTAGATAACGCCTATAAGTGATATCATAGAATATAGGTCTTTTGCTTTCGGAATTACCTCATGTTTCGTGATTATCTCCAGACTCATTTGTGGTGCCTCAAAGAACAATGGTTCTTTGTTTTCCATGGCTAATATTCCATTGTGTACATGGACCACTTCTTCTTTATCTATTCACCTGTTGTTGGACATTTTGATTCCTTCACTGTCTTGGCTATTGTGAATAAGGCTGCACTGAAGCTTTTGCGGCCTGTGTCTTCTCGATTCTTGTCTTCTCCGGTGAGAGGTCCAATGGTGCGCCTGCTGGATTGAATGGTACCTCCATTTTTACTTTTAAACACAGTTCCTTTCTGTTCTCATTATTGGCCGTTACCCCTTTACGTCTCACCAGCAGGTAGAGGGTACACAGTTCTCTAAAACCCCGTCAGCATTTATTGTTTGTAGACTTTTTGCTGATGGTCAGTCGACTGGTGTAAGTTGAAACTTTTTGTAGATTAGATTTCATGGGTCTAACATTCCCTGAGGTTGAGCTTTTATCCATTTTCCTTTTTTTTAAAAGAGCGTGAGTAAAACGTTAATATTCATACTCTCTTCTGGAAACATTTGCCTGTTTTGAAATTTTTGTCCATTCCCTACTTCAGCACAATTTTTTAGGGCAGGTGTCCTTTACAGCCCTGAGTCCTTGTGAATGTTAAGTGACCATTAGCTGTGAGTTTAAAGCTGCTCTTGCAGGAAACGGCCACAAGGTGGCATCATTTCTCCTTTACCAAATTTGGTAACTGGGGAAACAGAGCCTTAATGGAAGTGGTGTTCTAGGTTGTAAATTAGAATGGAATGTGCCAGGAAAAAGCCCTTTATGTTTATGTCTCATTACTTGTTGTTCATATTTATAATTTACTTTTTATTTTTTATCCAAGCAAATTTGATTACAATGGTTTGTTTGTTCTAGGTGTGCAAATGTGGTTCTTTCACACATATACGTGTATCTATTCTTCCTCGCATCCTTTTCCCATATAGGTTATGACACAATGTTGAGGAGTCTTCTCCTGGTCTTCCGTACGTCTTTGGTGATTATATATTTCACATGGTTTGTATATCTCTGTTAACCCCAATATGGTAAATTATCCAATCCTCATCCCTTTCTATTTGATGAACCATAAGTGTTTTAATGAATCTGTGATTGCCTTTCTCTGTGGAAATATCTTCATTAGTATCAATTTTTATGTAACTCCTAAAAGTGATATGATAGGATATGTGTCTTTTACTTTCTCCCTTACTACAGGTGGTGTGATTACGTCTAGACTCATCTATGGTGCTGCAAATGGCATTGTTTCATTTTTTTCACTAGCGAATATTCCATCTATACATGGAGGAGTTCTTCTTTGTCCACCCATCTGTTGGTGGACTTTTTGGTTACCTCCATATCTTGGCTATTGTAATACTGTGCAATGCAGATTGGCCTGCCTGTGTCTTTCCAATTCTCTCTTCTTAGATTATAGGTCGAGGAGTGGGCCTGCTGGATCATATGGTAGCTCAATGTTTACCTTTTTAAGGCACCTCCATTCTGTTCTCATTTGTGGCCCTTTCCAAGTTACGTCCCCCTTGAAGTTGAGGGTATGCATTTCTCCACAACAGCTTCAGCATTTATTGTTTGTAGTTTTCTTGCTGATGGTTTTTCTGACAAGTGTGAGCTGATACCTCTTTTTGGTTGAATTCGCATGTGCCTCATAATCCGTTGAAACTGAGCTTTAAGGCATATCCTTTTCATTTTTCAAGCTGTGATTACCCCTTAGTTCTTCAAAGTGTTCTCTTAAAGTATGTGTCACATTTTGAAATGTTTTGGCCGTTACCTCCCTCAAGACATATTGAGGGCATGTTTCATTTACAGTCCTGCATTACTTCTTCCTATGAAATGACCATTAGCACAGGCCTTAAAGCTGTTTTTGCAGGTAACTGCCAGAGGGTGGCAGCCTTTCTATGTTCCCCACCCTGGTAACTAGGGAAATGCCCTTGCGGCCTGTGGTGTTTCTCGGTTATAAATTAGAGTGGAGTGTGCCCGGACAAACCCACACAAGCTGATGTCTCTTTACTTTTGTTGGATTTTTAAATTTAATTTTTATTTTTTATTGGAGTAATCTTCCACTGTGTACGTGGACCACTTCTACTTTGTGCATTCCTCGGTTGATGGACATTTTCATTGCTTCCAAGTGTTGGGTATGATAAATATTGTTGGAGTGCAGGATTTCCAGCCTGTGACTTTTTTTTTTAATATTTATTTATTTATTTATTTATTTATTTATTTATTTATTTATTTTTGGCTGTGTTGGATATTCGTTTGTGCGCGAGGGATTTCTGTAGTTGCGGCGAGCGGGGGCCACTCTTCATCGCGGTGCGTGGGTCTCTCACTATCGCGGCCTCTCTTGTTGCGGAGCACAGGCTCCATGCGCGCAGGCTCAGTGGTTGTGGCTCACGGGCCCAGTTGCTCCGCGGCATGTGGGATCTTCCCAGACCGGGGCTCGAACCCGTGTGCCCTGCATTGGCAGGCAGACTCTCAACCACTGCACCACCAGGGAAGCCCCAAGCCTGTGACTTTTTGATTCTCATTTTCTCAGGTGATAGGCCCAGCAGTGGGTGTGATTGACTGACTGGTAGCACCGTGTTACCCTTTTCAAAGCACCTTCTTTGTGTTTTCATTAGTGGCTCTTACCACGTCTCCCTTAGAATCGAGGGTACGCATTTCTCCACAATCGCTTCAGCATTTATTGTTTGCAGCATTTATGCTAATGGCCCTTCTGGCTGGTGTGAGCTGATAGGTTTTTGTACTTTGGGTTTTCATGTCTTTGAAAATTCATAAAACTCATCATTTTTCTCCGCCGTTTTCTTTTCTGCTAAAAAAAAGGAAACAGTTGGGAGTACAATATAACTCTTGCAATTGTCTTCTTGGTAGCTTGCCCTCTGTTAAATTTTTTGGTCGATTTTCCAGCCCAGAATTTTTTTAGAGAGCAGGTCTCATTTCCCGAACTGCAAGTGTGGTGCATATTTAGTGACCTTTAGCAATGGGTTAAAAGCTGCTGTTGTGGGAAGTGGCCTCAAGCAGGCAGCATTCCTTCATTCCCAAATCTGGGTACTAGGGCAGCAGAGCCTTTCTGGAAGTCGTGTTCCTAGGTTGAAAATTATATTGGAATGTGCATGGGGAAACCCCCATAAGTTTATGTCTCATTATTTCTTCTTGGTTTTAAAAATTTTTTTAATTGGGGTAAAGCTTAGAATATTGTTTGTCCGAGGTGTACACAATCTGGTTCATTTGTACATTATATATGTCTATTCAAGTACAGATCCCCTTCCCATGTAAAATGTTACAGAGGGTTCCGCACACCTCCCTTCTATATGGTAGGTCTTTTTGAGATATGTATATAATATGTGTTTGTATACATATAGTAACACTAACCTTAATTTATCCACTCCCCCCACCTTTCCTTTTAGATGAGCATAGTTTGTTTTCTAAATCTGTGAGTGTCTTTCTCTGTGGAAATATGTTCATTTGTGTCAGTTGTTAGATAACGCCTATAAGTGATATCATAGAATATAGGTCTTTTGCTTTCGGAATTACCTCATGTTTCGTGATTATCTCCAGACTCATTTGTGGTGCCTCAAAGAACAATGGTTCTTTGTTTTCCATGGCTAATATTCCATTGTGTACATGGACCACTTCTTTATCTATTCACCTGTTGTTGGACATTTTGATTCCTTCACTGTCTTGGCTATTGTGAATAAGGCTGCACTGAAGCTTTTGCGGCCTGTGTCTTCTCGATTCTTGTCTTCTCCGGTGAGAGGTCCAATGGTGCGCCTGCTGGATTGAATGGTACCTCCATTTTTACTTTTAAACACAGTTCCTTTCTGTTCTCATTATTGGCCGTTACCCCTTTACGTCTCACCAGCAGGTAGAGGGTACACAGTTCTCTAAAACCCCGTCAGCATTTATTGTTTGTAGACTTTTTGCTGATGGTCAGTCGACTGGTGTAAGTTGAAACTTTTTGTAGATTAGATTTCATGGGTCTAACATTCCCTGAGGTTGAGCTTTTATCCATTTTCCTTTTTTTTAAAAGAGCGTGAGTAAAACGTTAATATTCATACTCTCTTCTGGAAACATTTGCCTGTTTTGAAATTTTTGTCCATTCCCTACTTCAGCACAATTTTTTAGGGCAGGTGTCCTTTACAGCCCTGAGTCCTTGTGAATGTTAAGTGACCATTAGCTGTGAGATTATAGCTGCTCTTGCAGGAAACGGCCACAAGGTGGCATCATTTCTCCTTTACCAAATTTGGTAACTGGGGAAACAGAGCCTTAATGGAAGTGGTGTTCTAGGATCTAAATTAGAATGGAATGTGCCAGGAAAAAGCCCTTTATGTTTATGTCTCATTACTTGTTGTTCATATTTATAATTTACTTTTTATTTTTTATCCAAGCAAATTTGATTACAATGGTTTGTTTGTTCTAGGTGTGCAAATGTGGTTCTTTCACACATATACGTGTATCTATTCTTCCTCGCATCCTTTTCCCATATAGGTTATGACACAATGTTGAGTAGTCTTCTCCTGGTCTTCCGTACGTCTTTGGTGATTATATATTTCACATGGTTTGTATATCTCTGTTAACCCCAATATGGTAAATTATCCAATCCTCATC
Source organism: Balaenoptera physalus (assembly GCF_965194825.1). Taxonomy (NCBI): domain Eukaryota; kingdom Metazoa; phylum Chordata; class Mammalia; order Artiodactyla; family Balaenopteridae; genus Balaenoptera; species Balaenoptera physalus. The sequence continues at coordinate 38,483 of NW_028125515.1, read as the reverse complement.
CGTTTCTATTTGATGAACCATAAGTGTTTTAATGAATCTGTGATTGCCTTTCTCTGTGGAAATATCTTCATTAGTATCAATTTTTATGTAACTCCTAAAAGTGATATGATAGGATATGTGTCTTTTACTTTCTCCCTTACTACAGGTGGTGTGATTACGTCTAGACTCATCTATGGTGCTGCAAATGGCATTGTTTCATTTTTTTCACTAGCGAATATTCCATCTATACATGGAGGAGTTCTTCTTTGTCCACCCATCTGTTGGTGGACTTTTTGGTTACCTCCATATCTTGGCTATTGTAATACTGTGCAATGCAGATTGGCCTGCCTGTGTCTTTCCAATTCTCTCTTCTTAGATTATAGGTCGAGGAGTGGGCCTGCTGGATCATATGGTAGCTCAATGTTTACCTTTTTAAGGCACCTCCATTCTGTTCTCATTTGTGGCCCTTTCCAAGTTACGTCCCCCTTGAAGTTGAGGGTATGCATTTCTCCACAACAGCTTCAGCATTTATTGTTTGTAGTTTTCTTGCTGATGGTTTTTCTGACAAGTGTGAGCTGATACCTCTTTTTGGTTGAATTCGCATGTGCCTCATAATCTGTTGAAACTGAGCTTTAAGGCATATCCTTTTCATTTTTCAAGCTGTGATTACCCCTTAGTTCTTCAAAGTGTTCTCTTAAAGTATGTGTCACATTTTGAAATGTTTTGGCCGTTACCTCCCTCAAGACATATTGAGGGCATGTTTCATTTACAGTCCTGCATTACTTCTTCCTATGAAATGACCATTAGCACAGGCCTTAAAGCTGTTTTTGCAGGTAACTGCCAGAGGGTGGCAGCCTTTCTATGTTCCCCACCCTGGTAACTAGGGAAATGCCCTTGCGGCCTGTGGTGTTTCTCGGTTATAAATTAGAGTGGAGTGTGCCCGGACAAACCCACACAAGCTGATGTCTCTTTACTTTTGTTGGATTTTTAAATTTAATTTTTATTTTTTATTGGAGTAATCTTCCACTGTGTACGTGGACCACTTCTACTTTGTGCATTCCTCGGTTGATGGACATTTTCATTGCTTCCAAGTGTTGGGTATGATAAATATTGTTGGAGTGCAGGATTTCCAGCCTGTGACTTTTTTTTTTAATGTTTATTTATTTATTTATTTATTTATTTATTTATTTATTTATTTTTGGCTGTGTTGGATATTCGTTTGTGCGCGAGGGATTTCTGTAGTTGCGCGAGCGGGGGCCACTCTTCATCGCGGTGCGTGGGTCTCTCACTATCGCGGCCTCTCTTGTTGCGGAGCACAGGCTCCATGCGCGCAGGCTCAGTGGTTGTGGCTCACGGGCCCAGTTGCTCCGCGGCATGTGGGATCTTCCCAGACCGGGGCTCGAACCCGTGTGCCCTGCATTGGCAGGCAGACTCTCAACCACTGCACCACCAGGGAAGCCCCAAGCCTGTGACTTTTTGATTCTCATTTTCTCAGGTGATAGGCCCAGCAGTGGGTGTGATTGATTGACTGGTAGCACCGTGTTACCCTTTTCAAAGCACCTTCTTTGTGTTTTCATTAGTGGCTCTTACCACGTCTCCCTTAGAATCGAGGGTACGCATTTCTCCACAATCGCTTCAGCATTTATTGTTTGCAGCATTTATGCTAATGGCCCTTCTGGCTGGTGTGAGCTGATAGGTTTTTGTACTTTGGGTTTTCATGTCTTTGAAAATTCATAAAACTCATCATTTTTCTCCGCCGTTTTCTTTTCTGCTAAAAAAAAGGAAACAGTTGGGAGTACAATATAACTCTTGAAATTGTCTTCTTGGTAGCTTGCCCTCTGTTAAATTTTTTGGTCGATTTTCCAGCCCAGAATTTTTTTAGAGAGCAGGTCTCATTTCCCGAACTGCAAGTGTGGTGCATATTTAGTGACCTTTAGCAATGGGTTAAAAGCTGCTGTTGTGGGAAGTGGCCTCAAGCAGGCAGCATTGCTTCATTCCCAAATCTGGGTACTAGGGCAGCAGAGCCTTTCTGGAAGTCGTGTTCCTAGGTTGTAAATTATATTGGAATGTGCATGGGGAAACCCCCATAAGTTTATGTCTCATTATTTCTTCTTGGTTTTAAAAATTTTTTTAATTGGGGTAAAGCTTAGAATATTGTTTGTCCGAGGTGTACACAATCTGGTTCATTTGTACATTATATATGTCTATTCAAGTACAGATCCCCTTCCCATGTAAAATGTTACAGAGGGTTCCGCACACCTCCCTTCTATATGGTAGGTCTTTTTGAGATATGTATATAATATGTGTTTGTATACATATAGTAACACTAACCTTAATTTATCCACTCCCCCCACCTTTCCTTTTAGATGGCCATAGTTTGTTTTCTAAATCTGTGAGTGTCTTTCTCTGTGGAAATATGTTCATTTGTGTCAGTTATTAGATAACGCCTATAAGTGATATCATAGAATATAGGTCTTTTGCTTTCGGAATTACCTCATGTTTCGTGATTATCTCCAGACTCATTTGTGGTGCCTCAAAGAACAATGGTTCTTTGTTTTCCATGGCTAATATTCCATTGTGTACATGGACCACTTCTTCTTTATCTATTCACCTGTTGTTGGACATTTTGATTCCTTCACTGTCTTGGCTATTGTGAATAAGGCTGCACTGAAGCTTTTGCGGCCTGTGTCTTCTCGATTCTTGTCTTCTCCGGTGAGAGGTCCAATGGTGCGCCTGCTGGATTGAATGGTACCTCCATTTTTACTTTTAAACACAGTTCCTTTCTGTTCTCATTATTGGCCGTTACCCCTTTACGTCTCACCAGCAGGTAGAGGGTACACAGTTCTCTAAAACCCCGTCAGCATTTATTGTTTGTAGACTTTTTGCTGATGGTCAGTCGACTGGTGTAAGTTGAAACTTTTTGTAGATTAGATTTCATGGGTCTAACATTCCCTGAGGTTGAGCTTTTATCCATTTTCCTTTTTTTTAAAAGAGCGTGAGTAAAACGTTAATATTCATACTCTCTTCTGGAAACATTTGCCTGTTTTGAAATTTTTGTCCATTCCCTACTTCAGCACAATTTTTTAGGGCAGGTGTCCTTTACAGCCCTGAGTCCTTGTGAATGTTAAGTGACCATTAGCTGTGAGTTTAAAGCTGCTCTTGCAGGAAACGGCCACAAGGTGGCATCATTTCTCCTTTACCAAATTTGGTAACTGGGGAAACAGAGCCTTAATGGAAGTGGTGTTCTAGGTTGTAAATTAGAATGGAATGTGCCAGGAAAAAGCCCTTTATGTTTATGTCTCATTACTTGTTGTTCATATTTATAATTTACTTTTTATTTTTTATCCAAGCAAATTTGATTACAATGGTTTGTTTGTTCTAGGTGTGCAAATGTGGTTCTTTCACACATATACGTGTATCTATTCTTCCTCGCATCCTTTTCCCATATAGGTTATGACACAATGTTGAGGAGTCTTCTCCTGGTCTTCCGTACGTCTTTGGTGATTATATATTTCACATGGTTTGTATATCTCTGTTAACCCCAATATGGTAAATTATCCAATCCTCATCCCTTTCTATTTGATGAACCATAAGTGTTTTAATGAATCTGTGATTGCCTTTCTCTGTGGAAATATCTTCATTAGTATCAATTTTTATGTAACTCCTAAAAGTGATATGATAGGATATGTGTCTTTTACTTTCTCCCTTACTACAGGTGGTGTGATTACGTCTAGACTCATCTATGGTGCTGCAAATGGCATTGTTTCATTTTTTTCACTAGCGAATATTCCATCTATACATGGAGGAGTTCTTCTTTGTCCACCCATCTGTTGGTGGACTTTTTGGTTACCTCCATATCTTGGCTATTGTAATACTGTGCAATGCAGATTGGCCTGCCTGTGTCTTTCCAATTCTCTCTTCTTAGATTATAGGTCGAGGAGTGGGCCTGCTGGATCATATGGTAGCTCAATGTTTACCTTTTTAAGGCACCTCCATTCTGTTCTCATTTGTGGCCCTTTCCAAGTTACGTCCCCCTTGAAGTTGAGGGTATGCATTTCTCCACAACAGCTTCAGCATTTATTGTTTGTAGTTTTCTTGCTGATGGTTTTTCTGACAAGTGTGAGCTGATACCTCTTTTTGGTTGAATTCGCATGTGCCTCATAATCCGTTGAAACTGAGCTTTAAGGCATATCCTTTTCATTTTTCAAGCTGTGATTACCCCTTAGTTCTTCAAAGTGTTCTCTTAAAGTATGTGTCACATTTTGAAATGTTTTGGCCGTTACCTCCCTCAAGACATATTGAGGGCATGTTTCATTTACAGTCCTGCATTACTTCTTCCTATGAAATGACCATTAGCACAGGCCTTAAAGCTGTTTTTGCAGGTAACTGCCAGAGGGTGGCAGCCTTTCTATGTTCCCCACCCTGGTAACTAGGGAAATGCCCTTGCGGCCTGTGGTGTTTCTCGGTTATAAATTAGAGTGGAGTGTGCCCGGACAAACCCACACAAGCTGATGTCTCTTTACTTTTGTTGGATTTTTAAATTTAATTTTTATTTTTTATTGGAGTAATCTTCCACTGTGTACGTGGACCACTTCTACTTTGTGCATTCCTCGGTTGATGGACATTTTCATTGCTTCCAAGTGTTGGGTATGATAAATATTGTTGGAGTGCAGGATTTCCAGCCTGTGACTTTTTTTTTTAATATTTATTTATTTATTTATTTATTTATTTATTTATTTATTTATTTTTGGCTGTGTTGGATATTCGTTTGTGCGCGAGGGATTTCTGTAGTTGCGGCGAGCGGGGGCCACTCTTCATCGCGGTGCGTGGGTCTCTCACTATCGCGGCCTCTCTTGTTGCGGAGCACAGGCTCCATGCGCGCAGGCTCAGTGGTTGTGGCTCACGGGCCCAGTTGCTCCGCGGCATGTGGGATCTTCCCAGACCGGGGCTCGAACCCGTGTGCCCTGCATTGGCAGGCAGACTCTCAACCACTGCACCACCAGGGAAGCCCCAAGCCTGTGACTTTTTGATTCTCATTTTCTCAGGTGATAGGCCCAGCAGTGGGTGTGATTGACTGACTGGTAGCACCGTGTTACCCTTTTCAAAGCACCTTCTTTGTGTTTTCATTAGTGGCTCTTACCACGTCTCCCTTAGAATCGAGGGTACGCATTTCTCCACAATCGCTTCAGCATTTATTGTTTGCAGCATTTATGCTAATGGCCCTTCTGGCTGGTGTGAGCTGATAGGTTTTTGTACTTTGGGTTTTCATGTCTTTGAAAATTCATAAAACTCATCATTTTTCTCCGCCGTTTTCTTTTCTGCTAAAAAAAAGGAAACAGTTGGGAGTACAATATAACTCTTGAAATTGTCTTCTTGGTAGCTTGCCCTCTGTTAAATTTTTTGGTCGATTTTCCAGCCCAGAATTTTTTTAGAGAGCAGGTCTCATTTCCCGAACTGCAAGTGTGGTGCATATTTAGTGACCTTTAGCAATGGGTTAAAAGCTGCTGTTGTGGGAAGTGGCCTCAAGCAGGCAGCATTCCTTCATTCCCAAATCTGGGTACTAGGGCAGCAGAGCCTTTCTGGAAGTCGTGTTCCTAGGTTGAAAATTATATTGGAATGTGCATGGGGAAACCCCCATAAGTTTATGTCTCATTATTTCTTCTTGGTTTTAAAAATTTTTTTAATTGGGGTAAAGCTTAGAATATTGTTTGTCCGAGGTGTACACAATCTGGTTCATTTGTACATTATATATGTCTATTCAAGTACAGATCCCCTTCCCATGTAAAATGTTACAGAGGGTTCCGCACACCTCCCTTCTATATGGTAGGTCTTTTTGAGATATGTATATAATATGTGTTTGTATACATATAGTAACACTAACCTTAATTTATCCACTCCCCCCACCTTTCCTTTTAGATGAGCATAGTTTGTTTTCTAAATCTGTGAGTGTCTTTCTCTGTGGAAATATGTTCATTTGTGTCAGTTATTAGATAATGCCTATAAGTGATATCATAGAATATAGGTCTTTTGCTTTCGGAATTACCTCATGTTTCGTGATTATCTCCAGACTCATTTGTGGTGCCTCAAAGAACAATGGTTCTTTGTTTTCCATGGCTAATATTCCATTGTGTACATGGACCACTTCTTCTTTATCTATTCACCTGTTGTTGGACATTTTGATTCCTTCACTGTCTTGGCTATTGTGAATAAGGCTGCACTGAAGCTTTTGCGGCCTGTGTCTTCTCGATTCTTGTCTTCTCCGGTGAGAGGTCCAATGGTGCGCCTGCTGGATTGAATGGTACCTCCATTTTTACTTTTAAACACAGTTCCTTTCTGTTCTCATTATTGGCCGTTACCCCTTTACGTCTCACCAGCAGGTAGAGGGTACACAGTTCTCTAAAACCCCGTCAGCATTTATTGTTTGTAGACTTTTTGCTGATGGTCAGTCGACTGGTGTAAGTTGAAACTTTTTGTAGATTAGATTTCATGGGTCTAACATTCCCTGAGGTTGAGCTTTTATCCATTTTCCTTTTTTTTAAAAGAGCGTGAGTAAAACGTTAATATTCATACTCTCTTCTGGAAACATTTGCCTGTTTTGAAATTTTTGTCCATTCCCTACTTCAGCACAATTTTTTAGGGCAGGTGTCCTTTACAGCCCTGAGTCCTTGTGAATGTTAAGTGACCATTAGCTGTGAGATTATAGCTGCTCTTGCAGGAAACGGCCACAAGGTGGCATCATTTCTCCTTTACCAAATTTGGTAACTGGGGAAACAGAGCCTTAATGGAAGTGGTGTTCTAGGATCTAAATTAGAATGGAATGTGCCAGGAAAAAGCCCTTTATGTTTATGTCTCATTACTTGTTGTTCATATTTATAATTTACTTTTTATTTTTTATCCAAGCAAATTTGATTACAATGGTTTGTTTGTTCTAGGTGTGCAAATGTGGTTCTTTCACACATATACGTGTATCTATTCTTCCTCGCATCCTTTTCCCATATAGGTTATGACACAATGTTGAGTAGTCTTCTCCTGGTCTTCCGTACGTCTTTGGTGATTATATATTTCACATGGTTTGTATATCTCTGTTAACCCCAATATGGTAAATTATCCAATCCTCATCCGTTTCTATTTGATGAACCATAAGTGTTTTAATGAATCTGTGATTGCCTTTCTCTGTGGAAATATCTTCATTAGTATCAATTTTTATGTAACTCCTAAAAGTGATATGATAGGATATGTGTCTTTTACTTTCTCCCTTACTACAGGTGGTGTGATTACGTCTAGACTCATCTATGGTGCTGCAAATGGCATTGTTTCATTTTTTTCACTAGCGAATATTCCATCTATACATGGAGGAGTTCTTCTTTGTCCACCCATCTGTTGGTGGACTTTTTGGTTACCTCCATATCTTGGCTATTGTAATACTGTGCAATGCAGATTGGCCTGCCTGTGTCTTTCCAATTCTCTCTTCTTAGATTATAGGTCGAGGAGTGGGCCTGCTGGATCATATGGTAGCTCAATGTTTACCTTTTTAAGGCACCTCCATTCTGTTCTCATTTGTGGCCCTTTCCAAGTTACGTCCCCCTTGAAGTTGAGGGTATGCATTTCTCCACAACAGCTTCAGCATTTATTGTTTGTAGTTTTCTTGCTGATGGTTTTTCTGACAAGTGTGAGCTGATACCTCTTTTTGGTTGAATTCGCATGTGCCTCATAATCTGTTGAAACTGAGCTTTAAGGCATATCCTTTTCATTTTTCAAGCTGTGATTACCCCTTAGTTCTTCAAAGTGTTCTCTTAAAGTATGTGTCACATTTTGAAATGTTTTGGCCGTTACCTCCCTCAAGACATATTGAGGGCATGTTTCATTTACAGTCCTGCATTACTTCTTCCTATGAAATGACCATTAGCACAGGCCTTAAAGCTGTTTTTGCAGGTAACTGCCAGAGGGTGGCAGCCTTTCTATGTTCCCCACCCTGGTAACTAGGGAAATGCCCTTGCGGCCTGTGGTGTTTCTCGGTTATAAATTAGAGTGGAGTGTGCCCGGACAAACCCACACAAGCTGATGTCTCTTTACTTTTGTTGGATTTTTAAATTTAATTTTTATTTTTTATTGGAGTAATCTTCCACTGTGTACGTGGACCACTTCTACTTTGTGCATTCCTCGGTTGATGGACATTTTCATTGCTTCCAAGTGTTGGGTATGATAAATATTGTTGGAGTGCAGGATTTCCAGCCTGTGACTTTTTTTTTTAATGTTTATTTATTTATTTATTTATTTATTTATTTATTTATTTATTTTTGGCTGTGTTGGATATTCGTTTGTGCGCGAGGGATTTCTGTAGTTGCGCGAGCGGGGGCCACTCTTCATCGCGGTGCGTGGGTCTCTCACTATCGCGGCCTCTCTTGTTGCGGAGCACAGGCTCCATGCGCGCAGGCTCAGTGGTTGTGGCTCACGGGCCCAGTTGCTCCGCGGCATGTGGGATCTTCCCAGACCGGGGCTCGAACCCGTGTGCCCTGCATTGGCAGGCAGACTCTCAACCACTGCACCACCAGGGAAGCCCCAAGCCTGTGACTTTTTGATTCTCATTTTCTCAGGTGATAGGCCCAGCAGTGGGTGTGATTGATTGACTGGTAGCACCGTGTTACCCTTTTCAAAGCACCTTCTTTGTGTTTTCATTAGTGGCTCTTACCACGTCTCCCTTAGAATCGAGGGTACGCATTTCTCCACAATCGCTTCAGCATTTATTGTTTGCAGCATTTATGCTAATGGCCCTTCTGGCTGGTGTGAGCTGATAGGTTTTTGTACTTTGGGTTTTCATGTCTTTGAAAATTCATAAAACTCATCATTTTTCTCCGCCGTTTTCTTTTCTGCTAAAAAAAAGGAAACAGTTGGGAGTACAATATAACTCTTGAAATTGTCTTCTTGGTAGCTTGCCCTCTGTTAAATTTTTTGGTCGATTTTCCAGCCCAGAATTTTTTTAGAGAGCAGGTCTCATTTCCCGAACTGCAAGTGTGGTGCATATTTAGTGACCTTTAGCAATGGGTTAAAAGCTGCTGTTGTGGGAAGTGGCCTCAAGCAGGCAGCATTGCTTCATTCCCAAATCTGGGTACTAGGGCAGCAGAGCCTTTCTGGAAGTCGTGTTCCTAGGTTGTAAATTATATTGGAATGTGCATGGGGAAACCCCCATAAGTTTATGTCTCATTATTTCTTCTTGGTTTTAAAAATTTTTTTAATTGGGGTAAAGCTTAGAATATTGTTTGTCCGAGGTGTACACAATCTGGTTCATTTGTACATTATATATGTCTATTCAAGTACAGATCCCCTTCCCATGTAAAATGTTACAGAGGGTTCCGCACACCTCCCTTCTATATGGTAGGTCTTTTTGAGATATGTATATAATATGTGTTTGTATACATATAGTAACACTAACCTTAATTTATCCACTCCCCCCACCTTTCCTTTTAGATGGCCATAGTTTGTTTTCTAAATCTGTGAGTGTCTTTCTCTGTGGAAATATGTTCATTTGTGTCAGTTATTAGATAACGCCTATAAGTGATATCATAGAATATAGGTCTTTTGCTTTCGGAATTACCTCATGTTTCGTGATTATCTCCAGACTCATTTGTGGTGCCTCAAAGAACAATGGTTCTTTGTTTTCCATGGCTAATATTCCATTGTGTACATGGACCACTTCTTCTTTATCTATTCACCTGTTGTTGGACATTTTGATTCCTTCACTGTCTTGGCTATTGTGAATAAGGCTGCACTGAAGCTTTTGCGGCCTGTGTCTTCTCGATTCTTGTCTTCTCCGGTGAGAGGTCCAATGGTGCGCCTGCTGGATTGAATGGTACCTCCATTTTTACTTTTAAACACAGTTCCTTTCTGTTCTCATTATTGGCCGTTACCCCTTTACGTCTCACCAGCAGGTAGAGGGTACACAGTTCTCTAAAACCCCGTCAGCATTTATTGTTTGTAGACTTTTTGCTGATGGTCAGTCGACTGGTGTAAGTTGAAACTTTTTGTAGATTAGATTTCATGGGTCTAACATTCCCTGAGGTTGAGCTTTTATCCATTTTCCTTTTTTTTAAAAGAGCGTGAGTAAAACGTTAATATTCATACTCTCTTCTGGAAACATTTGCCTGTTTTGAAATTTTTGTCCATTCCCTACTTCAGCACAATTTTTTAGGGCAGGTGTCCTTTACAGCCCTGAGTCCTTGTGAATGTTAAGTGACCATTAGCTGTGAGTTTAAAGCTGCTCTTGCAGGAAACGGCCACAAGGTGGCATCATTTCTCCTTTACCAAATTTGGTAACTGGGGAAACAGAGCCTTAATGGAAGTGGTGTTCTAGGTTGTAAATTAGAATGGAATGTGCCAGGAAAAAGCCCTTTATGTTTATGTCTCATTACTTGTTGTTCATATTTATAATTTACTTTTTATTTTTTATCCAAGCAAATTTGATTACAATGGTTTGTTTGTTCTAGGTGTGCAAATGTGGTTCTTTCACACATATACGTGTATCTATTCTTCCTCGCATCCTTTTCCCATATAGGTTATGACACAATGTTGAGGAGTCTTCTCCTGGTCTTCCGTACGTCTTTGGTGATTATATATTTCACATGGTTTGTATATCTCTGTTAACCCCAATATGGTAAATTATCCAGTCCTCATCCCTTTCTATTTGATGAACCATAAGTGTTTTAATGAATCTGTGATTGCCTTTCTCTGTGGAAATATCTTCATTAGTATCAATTTTTATGTAACTCCTAAAAGTGATATGATAGGATATGTGTCTTTTACTTTCTCACTTACTACAGGTGGTGTGATTACGTCTAGACTCATCTATGGTGCTGCAAATGGCATTGTTTCATTTTTTTCACTAGCGAATATTCCATCTATACATGGAGGAGTTCTTCTTTGTCCACCCATCTGTTGGTGGACTTTTTGGTTACCTCCATATCTTGGCTATTGTAATACTGTGCAATGCAGATTGGCCTGCCTGTGTCTTTCCAATTCTCTCTTCTTAGATTATAGGTCGAGGAGTGGGCCTGCTGGATCATATGGTAGCTCAATGTTTACCTTTTTAAGGCACCTCCATTCTGTTCTCATTTGTGGCCCTTTCCAAGTTACGTCCCCCTTGAAGTTGAGGGTATGCATTTCTCCACAACAGCTTCAGCATTTATTGTTTGTAGTTTTCTTGCTGATGGTTTTTCTGACAAGTGTGAGCTGATACCTCTTTTTGGTTGAATTCGCATGTGCCTCATAATCCGTTGAAACTGAGCTTTAAGGCATATCCTTTTCATTTTTCAAGCTGTGATTACCCCTTAGTTCTTCAAAGTGTTCTCTTAAAGTATGTGTCACATTTTGAAATGTTTTGGCCGTTACCTCCCTCAAGACATATTGAGGGCATGTTTCATTTACAGTCCTGCATTACTTCTTCCTATGAAATGACCATTAGCACAGGCCTTAAAGCTGTTTTTGCAGGTAACTGCCAGAGGGTGGCAGCCTTTCTATGTTCCCCACCCTGGTAACTAGGGAAATGCCCTTGCGGCCTGTGGTGTTTCTCGGTTATAAATTAGAGTGGAGTGTGCCCGGACAAACCCACACAAGCTGATGTCTCTTTACTTTTGTTGGATTTTTAAATTTAATTTTTATTTTTTATTGGAGTAATCTTCCACTGTGTACGTGGACCACTTCTACTTTGTGCATTCCTCGGTTGATGGACATTTTCATTGCTTCCAAGTGTTGGGTATGATAAATATTGTTGGAGTGCAGGATTTCCAGCCTGTGACTTTTTTTTTTAATATTTATTTATTTATTTATTTATTTATTTATTTATTTATTTATTTTTGGCTGTGTTGGATATTCGTTTGTGCGCGAGGGATTTCTGTAGTTGCGGCGAGCGGGGGCCACTCTTCATCGCGGTGCGTGGGTCTCTCACTATCGCGGCCTCTCTTGTTGCGGAGCACAGGCTCCATGCGCGCAGGCTCAGTGGTTGTGGCTCACGGGCCCAGTTGCTCCGCGGCATGTGGGATCTTCCCAGACCGGGGCTCGAACCCGTGTGCCCTGCATTGGCAGGCAGACTCTCAACCACTGCACCACCAGGGAAGCCCCAAGCCTGTGACTTTTTGATTCTCATTTTCTCAGGTGATAGGCCCAGCAGTGGGTGTGATTGATTGACTGGTAGCACCGTGTTACCCTTTTCAAAGCACCTTCTTTGTGTTTTCATTAGTGGCTCTTACCACGTCTCCCTTAGAATCGAGGGTACGCATTTCTCCACAATCGCTTCAGCATTTATTGTTTGCAGCATTTATGCTAATGGCCCTTCTGGCTGGTGTGAGCTGATAGGTTTTTGTACTTTGGGTTTTCATGTCTTTGAAAATTCATAAAACTCATCATTTTTCTCCGCCGTTTTCTTTTCTGCTAAAAAAAAGGAAACAGTTGGGAGTACAATATAACTCTTGAAATTGTCTTCTTGGTAGCTTGCCCTCTGTTAAATTTTTTGGTCGATTTTCCAGCCCAGAATTTTTTTAGAGAGCAGGTCTCATTTCCCGAACTGCAAGTGTGGTGCATATTTAGTGACCTTTAGCAATGGGTTAAAAGCTGCTGTTGTGGGAAGTGGCCTCAAGCAGGCAGCATTCCTTCATTCCCAAATCTGGGTACTAGGGCAGCAGAGCCTTTCTGGAAGTCGTGTTCCTAGGTTGTAAATTATATTGGAATGTGCATGGGGAAACCCCCATAAGTTTATGTCTCATTATTTCTTCTTGGTTTTAAAAATTTTTTTAATTGGGGTAAAGCTTAGAATATTGTTTGTCCGAGGTGTACACAATCTGGTTCATTTGTACATTATATATGTCTATTCAAGTACAGATCCCCTTCCCATGTAAAATGTTACAGAGGGTTCCGCACACCTCCCTTCTATATGGTAGGTCTTTTTGAGATATGTATATAATATGTGTTTGTATACATATAGTAACACTAACCTTAATTTATCCACTCCCCCCACCTTTCCTTTTAGATGGCCATAGTTTGTTTTCTAAATCTGTGAGTGTCTTTCTCTGTGGAAATATGTTCATTTGTGTCAGTTATTAGATAACGCCTATAAGTGATATCATAGAATATAGGTCTTTTGCTTTCGGAATTACCTCATGTTTCGTGATTATCTCCAGACTCATTTGTGGTGCCTCAAAGAACAATGGTTCTTTGTTTTCCATGGCTAATATTCCATTGTGTACATGGACCACTTCTTCTTTATCTATTCACCTGTTGTTGGACATTTTGATTCCTTCACTGTCTTGGCTATTGTGAATAAGGCTGCACTGAAGCTTTTGCGGCCTGTGTCTTCTCGATTCTTGTCTTCTCCGGTGAGAGGTCCAATGGTGCGCCTGCTGGATTGAATGGTACCTCCATTTTTACTTTTAAACACAGTTCCTTTCTGTTCTCATTATTGGCCGTTACCCCTTTACGTCTCACCAGCAGGTAGAGGGTACACAGTTCTCTAAAACCCCGTCAGCATTTATTGTTTGTAGACTTTTTGCTGATGGTCAGTCGACTGGTGTAAGTTGAAACTTTTTGTAGATTAGATTTCATGGGTCTAACATTCCCTGAGGTTGAGCTTTTATCCATTTTCCTTTTTTTTAAAAGAGCGTGAGTAAAACGTTAATATTCATACTCTCTTCTGGAAACATTTGCCTGTTTTGAAATTTTTGTCCATTCCCTACTTCAGCACAATTTTTTAGGGCAGGTGTCCTTTACAGCCCTGAGTCCTTGTGAATGTTAAGTGACCATTAGCTGTGAGTTTAAAGCTGCTCTTGCAGGAAACGGCCACAAGGTGGCATCATTTCTCCTTTACCAAATTTGGTAACTGGGGAAACAGAGCCTTAATGGAAGTGGTGTTCTAGGTTGTAAATTAGAATGGAATGTGCCAGGAAAAAGCCCTTTATGTTTATGTCTCATTACTTGTTGTTCATATTTATAATTTACTTTTTATTTTTTATCCAAGCAAATTTGATTACAATGGTTTGTTTGTTCTAGGTGTGCAAATGTGGTTCTTTCACACATATACGTGTATCTATTCTTCCTCGCATCCTTTTCCCATATAGGTTATGACACAATGTTGAGGAGTCTTCTCCTGGTCTTCCGTACGTCTTTGGTGATTATATATTTCACATGGTTTGTATATCTCTGTTAACCCCAATATGGTAAATTATCCAATCCTCATCCCTTTCTATTTGATGAACCATAAGTGTTTTAATGAATCTGTGATTGCCTTTCTCTGTGGAAATATCTTCATTAGTATCAATTTTTATGTAACTCCTAAAAGTGATATGATAGGATATGTGTCTTTTACTTTCTCACTTACTACAGGTGGTGTGATTACGTCTAGACTCATCTATGGTGCTGCAAATGGCATTGTTTCATTTTTTTCACTAGCGAATATTCCATCTATACATGGAGGAGTTCTTCTTTGTCCACCCATCTGTTGGTGGACTTTTTGGTTACCTCCATATCTTGGCTATTGTAATACTGTGCAATGCAGATTGGCCTGCCTGTGTCTTTCCAATTCTCTCTTCTTAGATTATAGGTCGAGGAGTGGGCCTGCTGGATCATATGGTAGCTCAATGTTTACCTTTTTAAGGCACCTCCATTCTGTTCTCATTTGTGGCCCTTTCCAAGTTACGTCCCCCTTGAAGTTGAGGGTATGCATTTCTCCACAACAGCTTCAGCATTTATTGTTTGTAGTTTTCTTGCTGATGGTTTTTCTGACAAGTGTGAGCTGATACCTCTTTTTGGTTGAATTCGCATGTGCCTCATAATCCGTTGAAACTGAGCTTTAAGGCATATCCTTTTCATTTTTCAAGCTGTGATTACCCCTTAGTTCTTCAAAGTGTTCTCTTAAAGTATGTGTCACATTTTGAAATGTTTTGGCCGTTACCTCCCTCAAGACATATTGAGGGCATGTTTCATTTACAGTCCTGCATTACTTCTTCCTATGAAATGACCATTAGCACAGGCCTTAAAGCTGTTTTTGCAGGTAACTGCCAGAGGGTGGCAGCCTTTCTATGTTCCCCACCCTGGTAACTAGGGAAATGCCCTTGCGGCCTGTGGTGTTTCTCGGTTATAAATTAGAGTGGAGTGTGCCCGGACAAACCCACACAAGCTGATGTCTCTTTACTTTTGTTGGATTTTTAAATTTAATTTTTATTTTTTATTGGAGTAATCTTCCACTGTGTACGTGGACCACTTCTACTTTGTGCATTCCTCGGTTGATGGACATTTTCATTGCTTCCAAGTGTTGGGTATGATAAATATTGTTGGAGTGCAGGATTTCCAGCCTGTGACTTTTTTTTTTAATATTTATTTATTTATTTATTTATTTATTTATTTATTTATTTATTTTTGGCTGTGTTGGATATTCGTTTGTGCGCGAGGGATTTCTGTAGTTGCGGCGAGCGGGGGCCACTCTTCATCGCGGTGCGTGGGTCTCTCACTATCGCGGCCTCTCTTGTTGCGGAGCACAGGCTCCATGCGCGCAGGCTCAGTGGTTGTGGCTCACGGGCCCAGTTGCTCCGCGGCATGTGGGATCTTCCCAGACCGGGGCTCGAACCCGTGTGCCCTGCATTGGCAGGCAGACTCTCAACCACTGCACCACCAGGGAAGCCCCAAGCCTGTGACTTTTTGATTCTCATTTTCTCAGGTGATAGGCCCAGCAGTGGGTGTGATTGATTGACTGGTAGCACCGTGTTACCCTTTTCAAAGCACCTTCTTTGTGTTTTCATTAGTGGCTCTTACCACGTCTCCCTTAGAATCGAGGGTACGCATTTCTCCACAATCGCTTCAGCATTTATTGTTTGCAGCATTTATGCTAATGGCCCTTCTGGCTGGTGTGAGCTGATAGGTTTTTGTACTTTGGGTTTTCATGTCTTTGAAAATTCATAAAACTCATCATTTTTCTCCGCCGTTTTCTTTTCTGCTAAAAAAAAGGAAACAGTTGGGAGTACAATATAACTCTTGAAATTGTCTTCTTGGTAGCTTGCCCTCTGTTAAATTTTTTGGTCGATTTTCCAGCCCAGAATTTTTTTAGAGAGCAGGTCTCATTTCCCGAACTGCAAGTGTGGTGCATATTTAGTGACCTTTAGCAATGGGTTAAAAGCTGCTGTTGTGGGAAGTGGCCTCAAGCAGGCAGCATTCCTTCATTCCCAAATCTGGGTACTAGGGCAGCAGAGCCTTTCTGGAAGTCGTGTTCCTAGGTTGTAAATTATATTGGAATGTGCATGGGGAAACCCCCATAAGTTTATGTCTCATTATTTCTTCTTGGTTTTAAAAATTTTTTTAATTGGGGTAAAGCTTAGAATATTGTTTGTCCGAGGTGTACACAATCTGGTTCATTTGTACATTATATATGTCTATTCAAGTACAGATCCCCTTCCCATGTAAAATGTTACAGAGGGTTCCGCACACCTCCCTTCTATATGGTAGGTCTTTTTGAGATATGTATATAATATGTGTTTGTATACATATAGTAACACTAACCTTAATTTATCCACTCCCCCCACCTTTCCTTTTAGATGGCCATAGTTTGTTTTCTAAATCTGTGAGTGTCTTTCTCTGTGGAAATATGTTCATTTGTGTCAGTTATTAGATAACGCCTATAAGTGATATCATAGAATATAGGTCTTTTGCTTTCGGAATTACCTCATGTTTCGTGATTATCTCCAGACTCATTTGTGGTGCCTCAAAGAACAATGGTTCTTTGTTTTCCATGGCTAATATTCCATTGTGTACATGGACCACTTCTTCTTTATCTATTCACCTGTTGTTGGACATTTTGATTCCTTCACTGTCTTGGCTATTGTGAATAAGGCTGCACTGAAGCTTTTGCGGCCTGTGTCTTCTCGATTCTTGTCTTCTCCAGTGAGAGGTCCAATGGTGCGCCTGCTGGATTGAATGGTACCTCCATTTTTACTTTTAAACACAGTTCCTTTCTGTTCTCATTATTGGCCGTTACCCCTTTACGTCTCACCAGCAGGTAGAGGGTACACAGTTCTCTAAAACCCCGTCAGCATTTATTGTTTGTAGACTTTTTGCTGATGGTCAGTCGACTGGTGTAAGTTGAAACTTTTTGTAGATTAGATTTCATGGGTCTAACATTCCCTGAGGTTGAGCTTTTATCCATTTTCCTTTTTTTTAAAAGAGCGTGAGTAAAACGTTAATATTCATACTCTCTTCTGGAAACATTTGCCTGTTTTGAAATTTTTGTCCATTCCCTACTTCAGCACAATTTTTTAGGGCAGGTGTCCTTTACAGCCCTGAGTCCTTGTGAATGTTAAGTGACCATTAGCTGTGAGTTTAAAGCTGCTCTTGCAGGAAACGGCCACAAGGTGGCATCATTTCTCCTTTACCAAATTTGGTAACTGGGGAAACAGAGCCTTAATGGAAGTGGTGTTCTAGGTTGTAAATTAGAATGGAATGTGCCAGGAAAAAGCCCTTTATGTTTATGTCTCATTACTTGTTGTTCATATTTATAATTTACTTTTTATTTTTTATCCAAGCAAATTTGATTACAATGGTTTGTTTGTTCTAGGTGTGCAAATGTGGTTCTTTCACACATATACGTGTATCTATTCTTCCTCGCATCCTTTTCCCATATAGGTTATGACACAATGTTGAGGAGTCTTCTCCTGGTCTTCCGTACGTCTTTGGTGATTATATATTTCACATGGTTTGTATATCTCTGTTAACCCCAATATGGTAAATTATCCAATCCTCATCCCTTTCTATTTGATGAACCATAAGTGTTTTAATGAATCTGTGATTGCCTTTCTCTGTGGAAATATCTTCATTAGTATCAATTTTTATGTAACTCCTAAAAGTGATATGATAGGATATGTGTCTTTTACTTTCTCCCTTACTACAGGTGGTGTGATTACGTCTAGACTCATCTATGGTGCTGCAAATGGCATCGTTTCATTTTTTTCACTAGCGAATATTCCATCTATACATGGAGGAGTTCTTCTTTGTCCACCCATCTGTTGGTGGACTTTTTGGTTACCTCCATATCTTGGCTATTGTAATACTGTGCAATGCAGATTGGCCTGCCTGTGTCTTTCCAATTCTCTCTTCTTAGATTATAGGTCGAGGAGTGGGCCTGCTGGATCATATGGTAGCTCAATGTTTACCTTTTTAAGGCACCTCCATTCTGTTCTCATTTGTGGCCCTTTCCAAGTTACGTCCCCCTTGAAGTTGAGGGTATGCATTTCTCCACAACAGCTTCAGCATTTATTGTTTGTAGTTTTCTTGCTGATGGTTTTTCTGACAAGTGTGAGCTGATACCTCTTTTTGGTTGAATTCGCATGTGCCTCATAATCTGTTGAAACTGAGCTTTAAGGCATATCCTTTTCATTTTTCAAGCTGTGATTACCCCTTAGTTCTTCAAAGTGTTCTCTTAAAGTATGTGTCACATTTTGAAATGTTTTGGCCGTTACCTCCCTCAAGACATATTGAGGGCATGTTTCATTTACAGTCCTGCATTACTTCTTCCTATGAAATGACCATTAGCACAGGCCTTAAAGCTGTTTTTGCAGGTAACTGCCAGAGGGTGGCAGCCTTTCTATGTTCCCCACCCTGGTAACTAGGGAAATGCCCTTGCGGCCTGTGGTGTTTCTCGGTTATAAATTAGAGTGGAGTGTGCCCGGACAAACCCACACAAGCTGATGTCTCTTTACTTTTGTTGGATTTTTAAATTTAATTTTTATTTTTTATTGGAGTAATCTTCCACTGTGTACGTGGACCACTTCTACTTTGTGCATTCCTCGGTTGATGGACATTTTCATTGCTTCCAAGTGTTGGGTATGATAAATATTGTTGGAGTGCAGGATTTCCAGCCTGTGACTTTTTTTTTTAATGTTTATTTATTTATTTATTTATTTATTTATTTATTTATTTATTTTTGGCTGTGTTGGATATTCGTTTGTGCGCGAGGGATTTCTGTAGGTGCGCGAGCGGGGGCCACTCTTCATCGCGGTGCGTGGGTCTCTCACTATCGCGGCCTCTCTTGTTGCGGAGCACAGGCTCCATGCGCGCAGGCTCAGTGGTTGTGGCTCACGGGCCCAGTTGCTCCGCGGCATGTGGGATCTTCCCAGACCGGGGCTCGAACCCGTGTGCCCTGCATTGGCAGGCAGACTCTCAACCACTGCACCACCAGGGAAGCCCCAAGCCTGTGACTTTTTGATTCTCATTTTCTCAGGTGATAGGCCCAGCAGTGGGTGTGATTGATTGACTGGTAGCACCGTGTTACCCTTTTCAAAGCACCTTCTTTGTGTTTTCATTAGTGGCTCTTACCACGTCTCCCTTAGAATCGAGGGTACGCATTTCTCCACAATCGCTTCAGCATTTATTGTTTGCAGCATTTATGCTAATGGCCCTTCTGGCTGGTGTGAGCTGATAGGTTTTTGTACTTTGGGTTTTCATGTCTTTGAAAATTCATAAAACTCATCATTTTTCTCCGCCGTTTTCTTTTCTGCTAAAAAAAAGGAAACAGTTGGGAGTACAATATAACTCTTGAAATTGTCTTCTTGGTAGCTTGCCCTCTGTTAAATTTTTTGGTCGATTTTCCAGCCCAGAATTTTTTTAGAGAGCAGGTCTCATTTCCCGAACTGCAAGTGTGGTGCATATTTAGTGACCTTTAGCAATGGGTTAAAAGCTGCTGTTGTGGGAAGTGGCCTCAAGCAGGCAGCATTGCTTCATTCCCAAATCTGGGTACTAGGGCAGCAGAGCCTTTCTGGAAGTCGTGTTCCTAGGTTGTAAATTATATTGGAATGTGCATGGGGAAACCCCCATAAGTTTATGTCTCATTATTTCTTCTTGGTTTTAAAAATTTTTTTAATTGGGGTAAAGCTTAGAATATTGTTTGTCCGAGGTGTACACAATCTGGTTCATTTGTACATTATATATGTCTATTCAAGTACAGATCCCCTTCCCATGTAAAATGTTACAGAGGGTTCCGCACACCTCCCTTCTATATGGTAGGTCTTTTTGAGATATGTATATAATATGTGTTTGTATACATATAGTAACACTAACCTTAATTTATCCACTCCCCCCACCTTTCCTTTTAGATGGCCATAGTTTGTTTTCTAAATCTGTGAGTGTCTTTCTCTGTGGAAATATGTTCATTTGTGTCAGTTATTAGATAACGCCTATAAGTGATATCATAGAATATAGGTCTTTTGCTTTCGGAATTACCTCATGTTTCGTGATTATCTCCAGACTCATTTGTGGTGCCTCAAAGAACAATGGTTCTTTGTTTTCCATGGCTAATATTCCATTGTGTACATGGACCACTTCTTCTTTATCTATTCACCTGTTGTTGGACATTTTGATTCCTTCACTGTCTTGGCTATTGTGAATAAGGCTGCACTGAAGCTTTTGCGGCCTGTGTCTTCTCGATTCTTGTCTTCTCCGGTGAGAGGTCCAATGGTGCGCCTGCTGGATTGAATGGTACCTCCATTTTTACTTTTAAACACAGTTCCTTTCTGTTCTCATTATTGGCCGTTACCCCTTTACGTCTCACCAGCAGGTAGAGGGTACACAGTTCTCTAAAACCCCGTCAGCATTTATTGTTTGTAGACTTTTTGCTGATGGTCAGTCGACTGGTGTAAGTTGAAACTTTTTGTAGATTAGATTTCATGGGTCTAACATTCCCTGAGGTTGAGCTTTTATCCATTTTCCTTTTTTTTAAAAGAGCGTGAGTAAAACGTTAATATTCATACTCTCTTCTGGAAACATTTGCCTGTTTTGAAATTTTTGTCCATTCCCTACTTCAGCACAATTTTTTAGGGCAGGTGTCCTTTACAGCCCTGAGTCCTTGTGAATGTTAAGTGACCATTAGCTGTGAGTTTAAAGCTGCTCTTGCAGGAAACGGCCACAAGGTGGCATCATTTCTCCTTTACCAAATTTGGTAACTGGGGAAACAGAGCCTTAATGGAAGTGGTGTTCTAGGTTGTAAATTAGAATGGAATGTGCCAGGAAAAAGCCCTTTATGTTTATGTCTCATTACTTGTTGTTCATATTTATAATTTACTTTTTATTTTTTATCCAAGCAAATTTGATTACAATGGTTTGTTTGTTCTAGGTGTGCAAATGTGGTTCTTTCACACATATACGTGTATCTATTCTTCCTCGCATCCTTTTCCCATATAGGTTATGACACAATGTTGAGGAGTCTTCTCCTGGTCTTCCGTACGTCTTTGGTGATTATATATTTCACATGGTTTGTATATCTCTGTTAACCCCAATATGGTAAATTATCCAATCCTCATCCCTTTCTATTTGATGAACCATAAGTGTTTTAATGAATCTGTGATTGCCTTTCTCTGTGGAAATATCTTCATTAGTATCAATTTTTATGTAACTCCTAAAAGTGATATGATAGGATATGTGTCTTTTACTTTCTCACTTACTACAGGTGGTGTGATTACGTCTAGACTCATCTATGGTGCTGCAAATGGCATTGTTTCATTTTTTTCACTAGCGAATATTCCATCTATACATGGAGGAGTTCTTCTTTGTCCACCCATCTGTTGGTGGACTTTTTGGTTACCTCCATATCTTGGCTATTGTAATACTGTGCAATGCAGATTGGCCTGCCTGTGTCTTTCCAATTCTCTCTTCTTAGATTATAGGTCGAGGAGTGGGCCTGCTGGATCATATGGTAGCTCAATGTTTACCTTTTTAAGGCACCTCCATTCTGTTCTCATTTGTGGCCCTTTCCAAGTTACGTCCCCCTTGAAGTTGAGGGTATGCATTTCTCCACAACAGCTTCAGCATTTATTGTTTGTAGTTTTCTTGCTGATGGTTTTTCTGACAAGTGTGAGCTGATACCTCTTTTTGGTTGAATTCGCATGTGCCTCATAATCCGTTGAAACTGAGCTTTAAGGCATATCCTTTTCATTTTTCAAGCTGTGATTACCCCTTAGTTCTTCAAAGTGTTCTCTTAAAGTATGTGTCACATTTTGAAATGTTTTGGCCGTTACCTCCCTCAAGACATATTGAGGGCATGTTTCATTTACAGTCCTGCATTACTTCTTCCTATGAAATGACCATTAGCACAGGCCTTAAAGCTGTTTTTGCAGGTAACTGCCAGAGGGTGGCAGCCTTTCTATGTTCCCCACCCTGGTAACTAGGGAAATGCCCTTGCGGCCTGTGGTGTTTCTCGGTTATAAATTAGAGTGGAGTGTGCCCGGACAAACCCACACAAGCTGATGTCTCTTTACTTTTGTTGGATTTTTAAATTTAATTTTTATTTTTTATTGGAGTAATCTTCCACTGTGTACGTGGACCACTTCTACTTTGTGCATTCCTCGGTTGATGGACATTTTCATTGCTTCCAAGTGTTGGGTATGATAAATATTGTTGGAGTGCAGGATTTCCAGCCTGTGACTTTTTTTTTTAATATTTATTTATTTATTTATTTATTTATTTATTTATTTATTTATTTTTGGCTGTGTTGGATATTCGTTTGTGCGCGAGGGATTTCTGTAGTTGCGGCGAGCGGGGGCCACTCTTCATCGCGGTGCGTGGGTCTCTCACTATCGCGGCCTCTCTTGTTGCGGAGCACAGGCTCCATGCGCGCAGGCTCAGTGGTTGTGGCTCACGGGCCCAGTTGCTCCGCGGCATGTGGGATCTTCCCAGACCGGGGCTCGAACCCGTGTGCCCTGCATTGGCAGGCAGACTCTCAACCACTGCACCACCAGGGAAGCCCCAAGCCTGTGACTTTTTGATTCTCATTTTCTCAGGTGATAGGCCCAGCAGTGGGTGTGATTGATTGACTGGTAGCACCGTGTTACCCTTTTCAAAGCACCTTCTTTGTGTTTTCATTAGTGGCTCTTACCACGTCTCCCTTAGAATCGAGGGTACGCATTTCTCCACAATCGCTTCAGCATTTATTGTTTGCAGCATTTATGCTAATGGCCCTTCTGGCTGGTGTGAGCTGATAGGTTTTTGTACTTTGGGTTTTCATGTCTTTGAAAATTCATAAAACTCATCATTTTTCTCCGCCGTTTTCTTTTCTGCTAAAAAAAAGGAAACAGTTGGGAGTACAATATAACTCTTGAAATTGTCTTCTTGGTAGCTTGCCCTCTGTTAAATTTTTTGGTCGATTTTCCAGCCCAGAATTTTTTTAGAGAGCAGGTCTCATTTCCCGAACTGCAAGTGTGGTGCATATTTAGTGACCTTTAGCAATGGGTTAAAAGCTGCTGTTGTGGGAAGTGGCCTCAAGCAGGCAGCATTCCTTCATTCCCAAATCTGGGTACTAGGGCAGCAGAGCCTTTCTGGAAGTCGTGTTCCTAGGTTGTAAATTATATTGGAATGTGCATGGGGAAACCCCCATAAGTTTATGTCTCATTATTTCTTCTTGGTTTTAAAAATTTTTTTAATTGGGGTAAAGCTTAGAATATTGTTTGTCCGAGGTGTACACAATCTGGTTCATTTGTACATTATATATGTCTATTCAAGTACAGATCCCCTTCCCATGTAAAATGTTACAGAGGGTTCCGCACACCTCCCTTCTATATGGTAGGTCTTTTTGAGATATGTATATAATATGTGTTTGTATACATATAGTAACACTAACCTTAATTTATCCACTCCCCCCACCTTTCCTTTTAGATGGCCATAGTTTGTTTTCTAAATCTGTGAGTGTCTTTCTCTGTGGAAATATGTTCATTTGTGTCAGTTATTAGATAACGCCTATAAGTGATATCATAGAATATAGGTCTTTTGCTTTCGGAATTACCTCATGTTTCGTGATTATCTCCAGACTCATTTGTGGTGCCTCAAAGAACAATGGTTCTTTGTTTTCCATGGCTAATATTCCATTGTGTACATGGACCACTTCTTCTTTATCTATTCACCTGTTGTTGGACATTTTGATTCCTTCACTGTCTTGGCTATTGTGAATAAGGCTGCACTGAAGCTTTTGCGGCCTGTGTCTTCTCGATTCTTGTCTTCTCCGGTGAGAGGTCCAATGGTGCGCCTGCTGGATTGAATGGTACCTCCATTTTTACTTTTAAACACAGTTCCTTTCTGTTCTCATTATTGGCCGTTACCCCTTTACGTCTCACCAGCAGGTAGAGGGTACACAGTTCTCTAAAACCCCGTCAGCATTTATTGTTTGTAGACTTTTTGCTGATGGTCAGTCGACTGGTGTAAGTTGAAACTTTTTGTAGATTAGATTTCATGGGTCTAACATTCCCTGAGGTTGAGCTTTTATCCATTTTCCTTTTTTTTAAAAGAGCGTGAGTAAAACGTTAATATTCATACTCTCTTCTGGAAACATTTGCCTGTTTTGAAATTTTTGTCCATTCCCTACTTCAGCACAATTTTTTAGGGCAGGTGTCCTTTACAGCCCTGAGTCCTTGTGAATGTTAAGTGACCATTAGCTGTGAGTTTAAAGCTGCTCTTGCAGGAAACGGCCACAAGGTGGCATCATTTCTCCTTTACCAAATTTGGTAACTGGGGAAACAGAGCCTTAATGGAAGTGGTGTTCTAGGTTCTAAATTAGAATGGAATGTGCCAGGAAAAAGCCCTTTATGTTTATGTCTCATTACTTGTTGTTCATATTTATAATTTACTTTTTATTTTTTATCCAAGCAAATTTGATTACAATGGTTTGTTTGTTCTAGGTGTGCAAATGTGGTTCTTTCACACATATATGTGTATCTATTCTTCCTCGCATCCTTTTCCCATATAGGTTATGACACAATGTTGAGGAGTCTTCTCCTGGTCTTCCGTACGTCTTTGGTGATTATATATTTCACATGGTTTGTATATCTCTGTTAACCCCAATATGGTAAATTATCCAATCCTCATCCCTTTCTATTTGATGAACCATAAGTGTTTTAATGAATCTGTGATTGCCTTTCTCTGTGGAAATATCTTCATTAGTATCAATTTTTATGTAACTCCTAAAAGTGATATGATAGGATATGTGTCTTTTACTTTCTCACTTACTACAGGTGGTGTGATTACGTCTAGACTCATCTATGGTGCTGCAAATGGCATTGTTTCATTTTTTTCACTAGCGAATATTCCATCTATACATGGAGGAGTTCTTCTTTGTCCACCCATCTGTTGGTGGACTTTTTGGTTACCTCCATATCTTGGCTATTGTAATACTGTGCAATGCAGATTGGCCTGCCTGTGTCTTTCCAATTCTCTCTTCTTAGATTATAGGTCGAGGAGTGGGCCTGCTGGATCATATGGTAGCTCAATGTTTACCTTTTTAAGGCACCTCCATTCTGTTCTCATTTGTGGCCCTTTCCAAGTTACGTCCCCCTTGAAGTTGAGGGTATGCATTTCTCCACAACAGCTTCAGCATTTATTGTTTGTAGTTTTCTTGCTGATGGTTTTTCTGACAAGTGTGAGCTGATACCTCTTTTTGGTTGAATTCGCATGTGCCTCATAATCCGTTGAAACTGAGCTTTAAGGCATATCCTTTTCATTTTTCAAGCTGTGATTACCCCTTAGTTCTTCAAAGTGTTCTCTTAAAGTATGTGTCACATTTTGAAATGTTTTGGCCGTTACCTCCCTCAAGACATATTGAGGGCATGTTTCATTTACAGTCCTGCATTACTTCTTCCTATGAAATGACCATTAGCACAGGCCTTAAAGCTGTTTTTGCAGGTAACTGCCAGAGGGTGGCAGCCTTTCTATGTTCCCCACCCTGGTAACTAGGGAAATGCCCTTGCGGCCTGTGGTGTTTCTCGGTTATAAATTAGAGTGGAGTGTGCCCGGACAAACCCACACAAGCTGATGTCTCTTTACTTTTGTTGGATTTTTAAATTTAATTTTTATTTTTTATTGGAGTAATCTTCCACTGTGTACGTGGACCACTTCTACTTTGTGCATTCCTCGGTTGATGGACATTTTCATTGCTTCCAAGTGTTGGGTATGATAAATATTGTTGGAGTGCAGGATTTCCAGCCTGTGACTTTTTTTTTTAATATTTATTTATTTATTTATTTATTTATTTATTTATTTATTTATTTATTTATTTATTTTTGGCTGTGTTGGATATTCGTTTGTGCGCGAGGGATTTCTGTAGTTGCGGCGAGCGGGGGCCACTCTTCATCGCGGTGCGTGGGTCTCTCACTATCGCGGCCTCTCTTGTTGCGGAGCACAGGCTCCATGCGCGCAGGCTCAGTGGTTGTGGCTCACGGGCCCAGTTGCTCCGCGGCATGTGGGATCTTCCCAGACCGGGGCTCGAACCCGTGTGCCCTGCATTGGCAGGCAGACTCTCAACCACTGCACCACCAGGGAAGCCCCAAGCCTGTGACTTTTTGATTCTCATTTTCTCAGGTGATAGGCCCAGCAGTGGGTGTGATTGATTGACTGGTAGCACCGTGTTACCCTTTTCAAAGCACCTTCTTTGTGTTTTCATTAGTGGCTCTTACCACGTCTCCCTTAGAATCGAGGGTACGCATTTCTCCACAATCGCTTCAGCATTTATTGTTTGCAGCATTTATGCTAATGGCCCTTCTGGCTGGTGTGAGCTGATAGGTTTTTGTACTTTGGGTTTTCATGTCTTTGAAAATTCATAAAACTCATCATTTTTCTCCGCCGTTTTCTTTTCTGCTAAAAAAAAGGAAACAGTTGGGAGTACAATATAACTCTTGAAATTGTCTTCTTGGAAGCTTGCCCTCTGTTAAATTTTTTGGTCGATTTTCCAGCCCAGAATTTTTTTAGAGAGCAGGTCTCATTTCCCGAACTGCAAGTGTGGTGCATATTTGGTGACCTTTAGCAATGGGTTAAAAGCTGCTGTTGTGGGAAGTGGCCTCAAGCAGGCAGCATTCCTTCATTCCCAAATCTGGGTACTAGGGCAGCAGAGCCTTTCTGGAAGTCGTGTTCCTAGGTTGTAAATTATATTTGAATGTGCATGGGGAAACCCCCATAAGTTTATGTCTCATTATTTCTTCTTGGTTTTAAAAATTTTTTTAATTGGGGTAAAGCTTAGAATATTGTTTGTCCGAGGTGTACACAATCTGGTTCATTTGTACATTATATATGTCTATTCAAGTACAGATCCCCTTCCCATGTAAAATGTTACAGAGGGTTCCGCACACCTCCCTTCTATATGGTAGGTCTTTTTGAGATATGTATATAATATGTGTTTGTATACATATAGTAACACTAACCTTAATTTATCCACTCCCCCCACCTTTCCTTTTAGATGGCCATAGTTTGTTTTCTAAATCTGTGAGTGTCTTTCTCTGTGGAAATATGTTCATTTGTGTCAGTTATTAGATAACGCCTATAAGTGATATCATAGAATATAGGTCTTTTGCTTTCGGAATTACCTCATGTTTCGTGATTATCTCCAGACTCATTTGTGGTGCCTCAAAGAACAATGGTTCTTTGTTTTCCATGGCTAATATTCCATTGTGTACATGGACCACTTCTTCTTTATCTATTCACCTGTTGTTGGACATTTTGATTCCTTCACTGTCTTGGCTATTGTGAATAAGGCTGCACTGAAGCTTTTGCGGCCTGTGTCTTCTCGATTCTTGTCTTCTCCGGTGAGAGGTCCAATGGTGCGCCTGCTGGATTGAATGGTACCTCCATTTTTACTTTTAAACACAGTTCCTTTCTGTTCTCATTATTGGCCGTTACCCCTT
Organism: Balaenoptera physalus; assembly: GCF_965194825.1. NCBI lineage: Eukaryota > Metazoa > Chordata > Mammalia > Artiodactyla > Balaenopteridae > Balaenoptera > Balaenoptera physalus. The sequence goes on along the minus strand of NW_028125515.1, from coordinate 10,833 downwards.
TACGTCTCACCAGCAGGTAGAGGGTACACAGTTCTCTAAAACCCCGTCAGCATTTATTGTTTGTAGACTTTTTGCTGATGGTCAGTCGACTGGTGTAAGTTGAAACTTTTTGTAGATTAGATTTCATGGGTCTAACATTCCCTGAGGTTGAGCTTTTATCCATTTTCCTTTTTTTTAAAAGAGCGTGAGTAAAACGTTAATATTCATACTCTCTTCTGGAAACATTTGCCTGTTTTGAAATTTTTGTCCATTCCCTACTTCAGCACAATTTTTTAGGGCAGGTGTCCTTTACAGCCCTGAGTCCTTGTGAATGTTAAGTGACCATTAGCTGTGAGTTTAAAGCTGCTCTTGCAGGAAACGGCCACAAGGTGGCATCATTTCTCCTTTACCAAATTTGGTAACTGGGGAAACAGAGCCTTAATGGAAGTGGTGTTCTAGGTTGTAAATTAGAATGGAATGTGCCAGGAAAAAGCCCTTTATGTTTATGTCTCATTACTTGTTGTTCATATTTATAATTTACTTTTTATTTTTTATCCAAGCAAATTTGATTACAATGGTTTGTTTGTTCTAGGTGTGCAAATGTGGTTCTTTCACACATATACGTGTATCTATTCTTCCTCGCATCCTTTTCCCATATAGGTTATGACACAATGTTGAGGAGTCTTCTCCTGGTCTTCCGTACGTCTTTGGTGATTATATATTTCACATGGTTTGTATATCTCTGTTAACCCCAATATGGTAAATTATCCAATCCTCATCCCTTTCTATTTGATGAACCATAAGTGTTTTAATGAATCTGTGATTGCCTTTCTCTGTGGAAATATCTTCATTAGTATCAATTTTTATGTAACTCCTAAAAGTGATATGATAGGATATGTGTCTTTTACTTTCTCCCTTACTACAGGTGGTGTGATTACGTCTAGACTCATCTATGGTGCTGCAAATGGCATTGTTTCATTTTTTTCACTAGCGAATATTCCATCTATACATGGAGGAGTTCTTCTTTGTCCACCCATCTGTTGGTGGACTTTTTGGTTACCTCCATATCTTGGCTATTGTAATACTGTGCAATGCAGATTGGCCTGCCTGTGTCTTTCCAATTCTCTCTTCTTAGATTATAGGTCGAGGAGTGGGCCTGCTGGATCATATGGTAGCTCAATGTTTACCTTTTTAAGGCACCTCCATTCTGTTCTCATTTGTGGCCCTTTCCAAGTTACGTCCCCCTTGAAGTTGAGGGTATGCATTTCTCCACAACAGCTTCAGCATTTATTGTTTGTAGTTTTCTTGCTGATGGTTTTTCTGACAAGTGTGAGCTGATACCTCTTTTTGGTTGAATTCGCATGTGCCTCATAATCCGTTGAAACTGAGCTTTAAGGCATATCCTTTTCATTTTTCAAGCTGTGATTACCCCTTAGTTCTTCAAAGTGTTCTCTTAAAGTATGTGTCACATTTTGAAATGTTTTGGCCGTTACCTCCCTCAAGACATATTGAGGGCATGTTTCATTTACAGTCCTGCATTACTTCTTCCTATGAAATGACCATTAGCACAGGCCTTAAAGCTGTTTTTGCAGGTAACTGCCAGAGGGTGGCAGCCTTTCTATGTTCCCCACCCTGGTAACTAGGGAAATGCCCTTGCGGCCTGTGGTGTTTCTCGGTTATAAATTAGAGTGGAGTGTGCCCGGACAAACCCACACAAGCTGATGTCTCTTTACTTTTGTTGGATTTTTAAATTTAATTTTTATTTTTTATTGGAGTAATCTTCCACTGTGTACGTGGACCACTTCTACTTTGTGCATTCCTCGGTTGATGGACATTTTCATTGCTTCCAAGTGTTGGGTATGATAAATATTGTTGGAGTGCAGGATTTCCAGCCTGTGACTTTTTTTTTTAATATTTATTTATTTATTTATTTATTTATTTATTTATTTATTTATTTATTTTTGGCTGTGTTGGATATTCGTTTGTGCGCGAGGGATTTCTGTAGTTGCGGCGAGCGGGGGCCACTCTTCATCGCGGTGCGTGGGTCTCTCACTATCGCGGCCTCTCTTGTTGCGGAGCACAGGCTCCATGCGCGCAGGCTCAGTGGTTGTGGCTCACGGGCCCAGTTGCTCCGCGGCATGTGGGATCTTCCCAGACCGGGGCTCGAACCCGTGTGCCCTGCATTGGCAGGCAGACTCTCAACCACTGCACCACCAGGGAAGCCCCAAGCCTGTGACTTTTTGATTCTCATTTTCTCAGGTGATAGGCCCAGCAGTGGGTGTGATTGATTGACTGGTAGCACCGTGTTACCCTTTTCAAAGCACCTTCTTTGTGTTTTCATTAGTGGCTCTTACCACGTCTCCCTTAGAATCGAGGGTACGCATTTCTCCACAATCGCTTCAGCATTTATTGTTTGCAGCATTTATGCTAATGGCCCTTCTGGCTGGTGTGAGCTGATAGATTTTTGTACTTTGGGTTTTCATGTCTTTGAAAATTCATAAAACTCATCATTTTTCTCCGCCGTTTTCTTTTCTGCTAAAAAAAAGGAAACAGTTGGGAGTACAATATAACTCTTGAAATTGTCTTCTTGGTAGCTTGCCCTCTGTTAAATTTTTTGGTCGATTTTCCAGCCCAGAATTTTTTTAGAGAGCAGGTCTCATTTCCCGAACTGCAAGTGTGGTGCATATTTAGTGACCTTTAGCAATGGGTTAAAAGCTGCTGTTGTGGGAAGTGGCCTCAAGCAGGCAGCATTCCTTCATTCCCAAATCTGGGTACTAGGGCAGCAGAGCCTTTCTGGAAGTCGTGTTCCTAGGTTGTAAATTATATTGGAATGTGCATGGGGAAACCCCCATAAGTTTATGTCTCATTATTTCTTCTTGGTTTTAAAAATTTTTTTAATTGGGGTAAAGCTTAGAATATTGTTTGTCCGAGGTGTACACAATTTGGTTCATTTGTACATTATATATGTCTATTCAAGTACAGATCCCCTTCCCATGTAAAATGTTACAGAGGGTTCCGCACACCTCCCTTCTATATGGTAGGTCTTTTTGAGATATGTATATAATATGTGTTTGTATACATATAGTAACACTAACCTTAATTTATCCACTCCCCCCACCTTTCCTTTTAGATGGCCATAGTTTGTTTTCTAAATCTGTGAGTGTCTTTCTCTGTGGAAATATGTTCATTTGTGTCAGTTATTAGATAACGCCTATAAGTGATATCATAGAATATAGGTCTTTTGCTTTCGGAATTACCTCATGTTTCGTGATTATCTCCAGACTCATTTGTGGTGCCTCAAAGAACAATGGTTCTTTGTTTTCCATGGCTAATATTCCATTGTGTACATGGACCACTTCTTCTTTATCTATTCACCTTTTGTTGGACATTTTGATTCCTTCACTGTCTTGGCTATTGTGAATAAGGCTGCACTGAAGCTTTTGCGGCCTGTGTCTTCTCGATTCTTGTCTTCTCCGGTGAGAGGTCCAATGGTGCGCCTGCTGGATTGAATGGTACCTCCATTTTTACTTTTAAACACAGCTCCTTTCTGTTCTCATTATTGGCCGTTACCCCTTTACGTCTCACCAGCAGGTAGAGGGTACACAGTTCTCTAAAACCCCGTCAGCCTTTATTGTTTGTAGACTTTTTGCTGATGGTCAGTCGACTGGTGTAAGTTGAAACTTTTTGTAGATTAGATTTCATGGGTCTAACATTCCCTGAGGTGAGCTTTTATTCAATTTCCTTTTTTTTAAAAGAGCGTGAGTAAAACGTTAATATTCATACTCTCTTCTGGAAACATTTGCCTGTTTTGAAATTTTTGTCCATTCCCTACTTCAGCACAATTTTTTAGGGCAGGTGTCCTTTACAGCCCTGAGTCCTTGTGAATGTTAAGTGACCATTAGCTGTGAGTTTAAAGCTGCTCTTGCAGGAAACGGCCACAAGGTGGCATCATTTCTCCTTTACCAAATTTGGTAACTGGGGAAACAGAGCCTTAATGGAAGTGGTGTTCTAGGTTGTAAATTAGAATGGAATGTGCCAGGAAAAAGCCCTTTATGTTTATGTCTCATTACTTGTTGTTCATATTTATAATTTACTGTTTATTTTTTATCCAAGCAAATTTGATTACAATGGTTTGTTTGTTCTAGGTGTGCAAATGTGGTTCTTTCACACATATACGTGTATCTATTCTTCCTCGCATCCTTTTCCCATATAGGTTATGACACAATGTTGAGGAGTCTTCTCCTGGTCTTCCGTACGTCTTTGGTGATTATATATTTCACATGGTTTGTATATCTCTGTTAACCCCAATATGGTAAATTATCCAATCCTCATCCCTTTCTATTTGATGAACCATAAGTGTTTTAATGAATCTGTGATTGCCTTTCTCTGTGGAAATATCTTCATTAGTATCAATTTTTATGTAACTCCTAAAAGTGATATGATAGCATATGTGTCTTTTACTTTCTCACTTACTACAGGTGGTGTGATTACGTCTAGACTCATCTATGGTGCTGCAAATGGCATTGTTTCATTTTTTTCACTAGCGAATATTCCATCTATACATGGAGGAGTTCTTCTTTGTCCACCCATCTGTTGGTGGACTTTTTGGTTACCTCCATATCTTGGCTATTGTAATACTGTGCAATGCAGATTGGCCTGCCTGTGTCTTTCCAATTCTCTCTTCTTAGATTATAGGTCGAGGAGTGGGCCTGCTGGATCATATGGTAGCTCAATGTTTACCTTTTTAAGGCACCTCCCTTCTGTTCTCATTTGTGGCCCTTTCCAAGTTACGTCCCCCTTGAAGTTGAGGGTATGCATTTCTCCACAACAGCTTCAGCATTTATTGTTTGTAGTTTTCTTGCTGATGGTTTTTCTGACAAGTGTGAGCTGATACCTCTTTTTGGTTGAATTCGCATGTGCCTCATAATCCGTTGAAACTGAGCTTTAAGGCATATCCTTTTTATTTTTCAAGCTGTGATTACCCCTTAGTTCTTCAAAGTGTTCTCTTAAAGTATGTGTCACATTTTGAAATGTTTTGGCCGTTACCTCCCTCAAGACATATTGAGGGCATGTTTCATTTACAGTCCTGCATTACTTCTTCCTATGAAATGACCATTAGCACAGGCCTTAAAGCTGTTTTTGCAGGTAACTGCCAGAGGGTGGCAGCCTTTCTATGTTCCCCACCCTGGTAACTAGGGAAATGCCCTTGCGGCCTGTGGTGTTTCTCGGTTATAAATTAGAGTGGAGTGTGCCCGGACAAACCCACACAAGCTGATGTCTCTTTACTTTTGTTGGATTTTTAAATTTAATTTTTATTTTTTATTGGAGTAATCTTCCACTGTGTACGTGGACCACTTCTACTTTGTGCATTCCTCGGTTGATGGACATTTTCATTGCTTCCAAGTGTTGGGTATGATAAATATTGTTGGAGTGCAGGATTTCCAGCCTGTGACTATTTTTTTAATATTTATTTATTTATTTATTTATTTATTTATTTATTTATTTATTTATTTATTTTTGGCTGTGTTGGATATTCGTTTGTGCGCGAGGGATTTCTGTAGTTGCGGCGAGCGGGGGCCACTCTTCATCGCGGTGCGTGGGTCTCTCACTATCGCGGCCTCTCTTGTTGCGGAGCACAGGCTCCATGCGCGCAGGCTCAGTGGTTGTGGCTCACGGGCCCAGTTGCTCCGCGGCATGTGGGATCTTCCCAGACCGGGGCTCGAACCCGTGTGCCCTGCATTGGCAGGCAGACTCTCAACCACTGCACCACCAGGGAAGCCCCAAGCCTGTGACTTTTTGATTCTCATTTTCTCAGGTAATAGGCCCAGCAGTGGGTGTGATTGATTGACTGGTAGCACCGTGTTACCCTTTTCAAAGCACCTTCTTTGTGTTTTCATTAGTGGCTCTTACCACGTCTCCCTTAGAATCGAGGGTACGCATTTCTCCACAATCGCTTCAGCATTTATTGTTTGCAGCATTTATGCTAATGGCCCTTCTGGCTGGTGTGAGCTGATAGGTTTTTGTACTTTGGGTTTTCATGTCTTTGAAAATTCATAAAACTCATCATTTTTCTCCGCCGTTTTCTTTTCTGCTAAAAAAAAGGAAACAGTTGGGAGTACAGTATAACTCTTGAAATTGTCTTCTTGGTAGCTTGCCCTCTGTTAAATTTTTTGGTCGATTTTCCAGCCCAGAATTTTTTTAGAGAGCAGGTCTCATTTCCCGAACTGCAAGTGTGGTGCATATTTAGTGACCTTTAGCAATGGGTTAAAAGCTGCTGTTGTGGGAAGTGGCCTCAAGCAGGCAGCATTCCTTCATTCCCAAATCTGGGTACTAGGGCAGCAGAGCCTTTCTGGAAGTCGTGTTCCTAGGTTGTAAATTATATTGGAATGTGCATGGGGAAACCCCCATAAGTTTATGTCTCATTATTTCTTCTTGGTTTTAAAAATTTTTTTAATTGGGGTAAAGCTTAGAATATTGTTTGTCCGAGGTGTACACAATCTGGTTCATTTGTACATTATATATGTCTATTCAAGTACAGATCCCCTTCCCATGTAAAATGTTACAGAGGGTTCCGCACACCTCCCTTCTATATGGTAGGTCTTTTTGAGATATGTATATAATATGTGTTTGTATACATATAGTAACACTAACCTTAATTTATCCACTCCCCCCACCTTTCCTTTTAGATGAGCATAGTTTGTTTTCTAAATCTGTGAGTGTCTTTCTCTGTGGAAATATGTTCATTTGTGTCAGTTATTAGATAACGCCTATAAGTGATATCATAGAATATAGGTCTTTTGCTTTCGGAATTACCTCATGTTTCGTGATTATCTCCAGACTCATTTGTGGTGCCTCAAAGAACAATGGTTCTTTGTTTTCCATGGCTAATATTCCATTGTGTACATGGACCACTTCTTCTTTATCTATTCACCTGTTGTTGGACATTTTGATTCCTTCACTGTCTTGGCTATTGTGAATAAGGCTGCACTGAAGCTTTTGCGGCCTGTGTCTTCTCGATTCTTGTCTTCTCCGGTGAGAGGTCCAATGGTGCGCCTGCTGGATTGAATGGTACCTCCATTTTTACTTTTAAACACAGCTCCTTTCTGTTCTCATTATTGGCCGTTACCCCTTTACGTCTCACCAGCAGGTAGAGGGTACAGAGTTCTCTAAAACCCCGTCAGCATTTATTGTTTATAGACTTTTTGCTGATGGTCAGTCGACTGGTGTAAGTTGAAACTTTTTGTAGATTAGATTTCATGGGTCTAACATTCCCTGAGGTTGAGCTTTTATCCATTTTCCTTTTTTTTAAAAGAGCGTGAGTAAAACGTTAATATTCATACTCTCTTCTGGAAACATTTGCCTGTTTTGAAATTTTTGTCCATTCCCTACTTCAGCACAATTTTTTAGGGCAGGTGTCCTTTACAGCCCTGAGTCCTTGTGAATGTTAAGTGACCATTAGCTGTGAGTTTAAAGCTGCTCTTGCAGGAAACGGCCACAAGGTGGCATCATTTCTCCTTTACCAAATTTGGTAACTGGGGAAACAGAGCCTTAATGGAAGTGGTGTTCTAGGTTGTAAATTAGAATGGAATGTGCCAGGAAAAAGCCCTTTATGTTTATGTCTCATTACTTGTTGTTCATATTTATAATTTACTTTTTATTTTTTATCCAAGCAAATTTGATTACAATGGTTTGTTTGTTCTAGGTGTGCAAATATGGTTCTTTCACACATATACGTGTATCTATTCTTCCTCGCATCCTTTTCCCATATAGGTTATGACACAATGTTGAGGAGTCTTCTCCTGGTCTTCCGTACGTCTTTGGTGATTATATATTTCACATGGTTTGTATATCTCTGTTAACCCCAATATGGTAAATTATCCAATCCTCATCCCTTTCTATTTGATGAACCATAAGTGTTTTAATGAATCTGTGATTGCCTTTCTCTGTGGAAATATCTTCATTAGTATCAATTTTTATGTAACTCCTAAAAGTGATATGATAGGATATGTGTCTTTTACTTTCTCACTTACTACAGGTGGTGTGATTACATCTAGACTCATCTATGGTGCTGCAAATGGCATTGTTTCATTTTTTTCACTAGCGAATATTCCATCTATACATGGAGGAGTTCTTCTTTGTCCACCCATCTGTTGGTGGACTTTTTGGTTACCTCCATATCTTGGCTATTGTAATACTGTGCAATGCAGATTGGCCTGCCTGTGTCTTTCCAATTCTCTCTTCTTAGATTATAGGTCGAGGAGTGGGCCTGCTGGATCATATGGTAGCTCAATGTTTACCTTTTTAAGGCACCTCCCTTCTGTTCTCATTTGTGGCCCTTTCCAAGTTACGTCCCCCTTGAAGTTGAGGGTATGCATTTCTCCACAACAGCTTCAGCATTTATTGTTTGTAGTTTTCTTGCTGATGGTTTTTCTGACAAGTGTGAGCTGATACCTCTTTTTGGTTGAATTCGCATGTGCCTCATAATCCGTTGAAACTGAGCTTTAAGGCATATCCTTTTTATTTTTCAAGCTGTGATTACCCCTTAGTTCTTCAAAGTGTTCTCTTAAAGTATGTGTCACATTTTGAAATGTTTTGGCCGTTACCTCCCTCAAGACATATTGAGGGCATGTTTCATTTACAGTCCTGCATTACTTCTTCCTATGAAATGACCATTAGCACAGGCCTTAAAGCTGTTTTTGCAGGTAACTGCCAGAGGGTGGCAGCCTTTCTATGTTCCCCACCCTGGTAACTAGGGAAATGCCCTTGCGGCCTGTGGTGTTTCTCGGTTATAAATTAGAGTGGAGTGTGCCCGGACAAACCCACACAAGCTGATGTCTCTTTACTTTTGTTGGATTTTTAAATTTAATTTTTATTTTTTATTGGAGTAATCTTCCACTGTGTACGTGGACCACTTCTACTTTGTGCATTCCTCGGTTGATGGACATTTTCATTGCTTCCAAGTGTTGGGTATGATAAATATTGTTGGAGTGCAGGATTTCCAGCCTGTGACTATTTTTTTAATATTTATTTATTTATTTATTTATTTATTTATTTATTTATTTATTTATTTATTTTTGGCTGTGTTGGATATTCGTTTGTGCGCGAGGGATTTCTGTAGTTGCGGCGAGCGGGGGCCACTCTTCATCGCGGTGCGTGGGTCTCTCACTATCGCGGCCTCTCTTGTTGCGGAGCACAGGCTCCATGCGCGCAGGCTCAGTGGTTGTGGCTCACGGGCCCAGTTGCTCCGCGGCATGTGGGATCTTCCCAGACCGGGGCTCGAACCCGTGTGCCCTGCATTGGCAGGCAGACTCTCAACCACTGCACCACCAGGGAAGCCCCAAGCCTGTGACTTTTTGATTCTCATTTTCTCAGGTAATAGGCCCAGCAGTGGGTGTGATTGATTGACTGGTAGCACCGTGTTACCCTTTTCAAAGCACCTTCTTTGTGTTTTCATTAGTGGCTCTTACCACGTCTCCCTTAGAATCGAGGGTACGCATTTCTCCACAATCGCTTCAGCATTTATTGTTTGCAGCATTTATGCTAATGGCCCTTCTGGCTGGTGTGAGCTGATAGGTTTTTGTACTTTGGGTTTTCATGTCTTTGAAAATTCATAAAACTCATCATTTTTCTCCGCCGTTTTCTTTTCTGCTAAAAAAAAGGAAACAGTTGGGAGTACAGTATAACTCTTGAAATTGTCTTCTTGGTAGCTTGCCCTCTGTTAAATTTTTTGGTCGATTTTCCAGCCCAGAATTTTTTTAGAGAGCAGGTCTCATTTCCCGAACTGCAAGTGTGGTGCATATTTAGTGACCTTTAGCAATGGGTTAAAAGCTGCTGTTGTGGGAAGTGGCCTCAAGCAGGCAGCATTCCTTCATTCCCAAATCTGGGTACTAGGGCAGCAGAGCCTTTCTGGAAGTCGTGTTCCTAGGTTGTAAATTATATTGGAATGTGCATGGGGAAACCCCCATAAGTTTATGTCTCATTATTTCTTCTTGGTTTTAAAAATTTTTTTAATTGGGGTAAAGCTTAGAATATTGTTTGTCCGAGGTGTACACAATCTGGTTCATTTGTACATTATATATGTCTATTCAAGTACAGATCCCCTTCCCATGTAAAATGTTACAGAGGGTTCCGCACACCTCCCTTCTATATGGTAGGTCTTTTTGAGATATGTATATAATATGTGTTTGTATACATATAGTAACACTAACCTTAATTTATCCACTCCCCCCACCTTTCCTTTTAGATGAGCATAGTTTGTTTTCTAAATCTGTGAGTGTCTTTCTCTGTGGAAATATGTTCATTTGTGTCAGTTATTAGATAACGCCTATAAGTGATATCATAGAATATAGGTCTTTTGCTTTCGGAATTACCTCATGTTTCGTGATTATCTCCAGACTCATTTGTGGTGCCTCAAAGAACAATGGTTCTTTGTTTTCCATGGCTAATATTCCATTGTGTACATGGACCACTTCTTCTTTATCTATTCACCTGTTGTTGGACATTTTGATTCCTTCACTGTCTTGGCTATTGTGAATAAGGCTGCACTGAAGCTTTTGCGGCCTGTGTCTTCTCGATTCTTGTCTTCTCCGGTGAGAGGTCCAATGGTGCGCCTGCTGGATTGAATGGTACCTCCATTTTTACTTTTAAACACAGCTCCTTTCTGTTCTCATTATTGGCCGTTACCCCTTTACGTCTCACCAGCAGGTAGAGGGTACAGAGTTCTCTAAAACCCCGTCAGCATTTATTGTTTATAGACTTTTTGCTGATGGTCAGTCGACTGGTGTAAGTTGAAACTTTTTGTAGATTAGATTTCATGGGTCTAACATTCCCTGAGGTTGAGCTTTTATCCATTTT